>NC_086448.1:271294668-271507168 GCF_028390025.1 Pseudophryne corroboree | reverse complement strand
CGCCCAGCACAGGGCTAGTCCGCCCCGCATATTAGTGCCGGCTTCCCCCACAGAAGTGCAAAGGCATCGCACAGCGGCAATGCATTTGCACTTCAGGAGTAGTTCCCGACCAGCGCAGCTTTAGCGTGCTGGCCGGGAGCTACTCATCGCTCCCCGACCCGCAGCGGCTGCGTGTGACGTCACGCAGCCGCCGCGGACCGTCCCCCCCCCCAACCCTCCGGCCATGCCTGCGCTGGCCGGACCGCTCCCCCTAAACGGCGGCTTAACGCCGCCGTCCAGCCCCCTCCCGCCCAGCGACCGCCTCTGCCTCAGAGGCAATCGCTAGGCAACGATGGCTGCCATGCGCCGGCGCACTGCTGTGCCGGCGCATGTGCAGTTCCGACCCGATCGCTGCGCTGCGAAAAACTGCAGCAAGTGATCGGGTCAGAATGACCCCAGTAGTGGAATAAAGCAATTACGTATAATTCACAACACATACTCAACACACGCTCTGGGGTAAATTTACTAAGGTGGGAGGTTTTTTTAGAACTGGTGATGTTGCCCATGGGAACCAATCAGATTCTGGGGTCTATTCATGAAGCAGTGAAAAGTGTGGAGAAGTGAGCCAGTGGAGAAGTTGCCCATGGCAACCAATCAGCATTGAAGTAACATTTAGAATTTGCATATTATTCAATTGTACGGAACAGCTGTTTGGTTGCCATGGGCAACTTCTCTACAGGTTCACTTCTCCACTCTTTTCACTGCTTCATGAAAAGACCCCTTTATCTATTATCTTCTGGAAGCAGCTAGATAAATGTTAATTAGTATCTGATTTGTTGAGCAACATCACCAGTTCTAAAAAAAAAAAAAAACCTCCCACCATACTAAATTTACCCCACAATGGCCCTCATTCCGAGTTTTTCGTTCGTTGCCGAGTTTCGCTATATTGCGATTAGTCGCTTACTGCGCATGCGCAAGGTTACCAGAGCGCATGCGCTTAGTTATTTTACACAAAAAAGTTAGGTATTTTACTCACGGCATAACAAGGATTTTTCATCGTTCTGGTGATCGGAGTGTGATTGACAGGAAGTGGGTGTTTCTGGGCGGAAACTGGCCGTTTTATGGGCGTGTGCGAAAAAATGCTGCCATTTCTGGGAAAAACGCGGGAGTGGCTGGAGAAACGGAGGAGTGTCTGGGCGAACGCTGGGTGTGTTCGTGACGTCAAACCAGGAACGAAACTGACTGAACTGATCGCAGTGGCAGAGTAAGTCCCGAGCTACTCAGAAACTGCAAAGAAATTTCTATTCGCAATTATGCTAATCTTTCGTTCGCAATTCTGCAAAGCTAAGATTCACTCCCAGTAGGCGGCGGCTTAGCGTGTGCAATGCTGCTAAAAGCAGCTAGCGAGCGAACAACTCGGAATGAGGGCCAGTGTTCATTTAGTCCAACCGCTTACATTTGTTTCTCAGTGTCGGAGCAACCACACAACATGCTCAGTGCAATATATTGATATTTCTTCATGAGTTTGTGAGAAAAATGTCTAGGTCAGTCTCTGGGGAAATTTTTAAGTAAAACACCAAAAATAACACCTACATACTAAATGGGGTAATATTAGGGGATTCTGTACTGGAAAAAGACTTAGGGGTTCACATAGATAACAAATTAAGCATCAGTACCCAAAGTAGAAGTGCAGCAAAGAAGGCTAATAAGATATTAGCATGCATAAAACGGGGAATTGATGCAAGGGACAAGAGTATTATACTCCCATTATATAAATCACTAGTGAGGCCACATCTTGAATACTGTGTGCAATTTTGGGCACCATATTACAAAAAGGATATCCTGGAGCTAGAAAAGGTTCAGAGGCGGGCGACCAAGCTAATCAAGGGCATGGAGACGCTGGAATACGAGGAAAGGCTTGCAAGGCTAGGAATGTTTACATTGGAAAAGAGGAGACTAAGAGGGGACATGATCAACATCTACAAATATATAAGGGGTCAATACACAGAGCTTGGGAGGGACCTGTTTTCTATAATATCAGCACAGAGGACACGTGGTCACTCGCTTAGATTAGAGGAGAGGAGTTTCCGCACATTGAGGCGAAAAGGTTTTTTCACAGTAAGGACAATACGTGTTTGGAATTCCCTGCCTGAGAGAGTAGTAATGGCGGACTCAACACGTTTAAGAATGGGTTAGATAAATTCCTATTGGATAAAGATATTCAGGGTTATGGTGCGTAGGCACGCATTATAGTTAATATAACTAGTCCTAACATAAAAATAACTAGTCCTATAATAAGACTGCATAGGAGACCACAAATAGGTTGAACTCGATGGACAATTGTCTTTTTTCAACCTTAGTTACTATGTTACTAATATAAATGGAAGTTACAAGTCACATGATAGGAACTGGTTCCTGCGTAATAGCAAAATGAACTTAAAGAAATGGGCATGCACTAAAAAGTAGCATCACAGCTGTGAATGTGATCCTTAATGCTGTCAACATGAAACTGTCAATAGCAACAAAGCCATATTTTCTTTAAATGTGTTACTGGATTCTGACATCTCCATACTTACAATGTTAAACTGATAAGGCTGATCACTTCTGACACTAGATCATAGGTCTTCAACCTGTGGCCCTCCAGCTGTTGTGGAACTAAACATCCCAGCATGCCCTGCCACAGTTTCGCTATTAAGGCATCTTAAAAGTGAGGCAGGGCATGCTGGGTTGTGTAGTTCCGCAGCAGCTGGAGTTCTGCAGGTTGAAGACCCATGCACTAGATCAGCGGTTCCCAACCTATTTTCTCTCCCATACCCTTTGATTAGGTTTTTCATTTATGAGTACCCCCTCATCTCATAAATCCCCCCCACCCATCCGTTCTCAGCAGAAAAATTTGTTAGGTATATATATTTATTTATTTATTTAAATTTTTTCTTCAGTTCCACAGAATTCACAATGCTGAGTGATTAAAATTCTTTCAATTACCTCTGAGTCCTGACTCTTGCCGCCCTGGTCCCTGCCTGTCCCCCACCAGCAAGAGAAAAACAACACGCGGTGGTGACAGAGACGCTGCGACCTATACAACATGCCCAGCCAGCCCCCAGGGTCATCTCTGCGCCAGCTGCGGGAGCGTAATTACATCACAGTCATGCTCCCAGAAGGCCGGGAAATGCAGGTTTAGCGCCACACTTTCAGGACTGTCCGGTGTCCTCCGTGGGGACGGGGACGCTGGAGACTTCCGCCATTACTGGCTTTGTATTTAAGTACCCCCGAGCAGTCTGCAGCGTACCCCCGGGCGTACGCGTACCACAGGTTGGGAACCGCTGCACTAGATTATAGCATCATATCACTCCTTTATCCGTTCTCAGCAGGGCCACAGAGAGTGGCCATAGGCCTGGGTACTGAGGAAATAAAAATAGTTTTCTACCACTGTGAAGTGGTGCCGGCAAAGGCATATCTAGAAAACTGCATTCTATATGGGAGCCCTGTGAGTCAATGGGCCTGGTTCAGAGGGGATCAGTACTAAATGCCGCCGGTCGAAATACCGACGCCGGAATCCCGACCACACAATCCCGACAGGGGTGGTGAGCGGAACGAAGCCCCTTGCGGGCTCGCTTCGCTCGCCACGCTGCGGGCACGGTGCCTCGCTACGCTCGGCACACTATTATATTCTCCCTCTATGGGTGTCGTGGACACCCACGGAGGGAGAATATGTCGGGATTGTGGCTGTCGGGATTCCGGCGTCGGTATTTCGACCGCCGGGATTCCGTCCGGCGGCATCCTGACCGCATCCCGTTCAGAGACGTACGCGGACCCGATTTTTTGTGCAGTTGGGCAATTATCATCTGTCCGCGCTTGCTTGTGCTGCAATGCTCTTATGATGTCGGTCGCAGAGAGGATTTATTTGCAAAGTTTTTGACAGCCAGGCACGGTTTTTAGGCAGTAGCAGGGAGTGGCGGCAGATACACAGGTGTGTTGCGACCATTTTGGGGGCATGTTTGAGGCTGCTACTGTGATTCCGTATGCAACAGCAATATTTCCAGCATTCTGCGGCTATGCTACGCAACTATAAGGCTACTCGTAACTTCGATTATCGACTGATCTGCGACAGAAGCTGCCTCTGTGTTTGCAACCGCTGGGATTTGCACAGCTTCCGGTGGGTGTCTCAATACAAATACAGGTTGCTGCAACATTTTTTGCACAGTCTTTTTTTTGCGTATAAACATTCACCTACAGTCTGATCCATTTTGGCCTCATCACTGCAGTATCAGTTGTCCTCACCATTACTGCTCAATTATCATCTTTATGTACCAGGCACAAATTACTTTCAGCTCAACTTGGGTACTTTATTTACTAAATAAATTATATAATATAACAAATTAGGACTCTTCCCATACTGTTCGAAATGTCTAAATTCCATGGGATATACACCTTTAGTCAACAGTCACTATATCTACAGTGAATATGCTGACGGTATATTACTGATACGGCTGTAATGTTACTTAAAGCATTTCCTGATTATTATTATTTATTTTCATTTGACAATAATATATTGTATTTTATTTGGAGATAAAAATAGTTATTGTAAGGAGCCGATTTACAGATATATATTTGGGACCAGGCTGAATAAGACACAATTATATGAATTAAAAGATCAAGGTTAACATTACTTACCTTCAGGCCAGGAGAGAGGGCCTGCTCATGGTGAATCTGGACATACGCAATTGCAATGATAACAGATACACTGACTAAGAGAAACACAACAGTAACAATGAGAGGGACTTTCACCTTTAAAGGCATCCCTGTATCTGTAATACAAACAAGACAATACAATTAGCCATGGCTGTTTGCACTATAAATAACAGAATATTTAGCTATCATAGGCGTGCGCAGCACATTTTATTAGGGGGTGCACCATCGGAGGGGTGTGTCTAGCACCGCCTTATGGGCGTGTCTAGCACCATCTATTGATGGTCAACGCATATAAAATATCCACCCTTGTACCAATCCTAATAAAGCAGATACATTGTCAGATGTTGTGGTGTGCACCAAACAAACACCCCTGATGGCACTCACTGCAATTACTCTGCTGCTCCTCAGCCTGGTCTGGCTCCCCCTCTCTTTCCCCTGCAAGCTGCAGCAGCTTACTTACAAGTCAGTCACTCACTGACACTGACAGTCACAGACTAGTACTGCTGCTGCTGGTAAAAACGAGTGACGTGTCAATGCTGCTACCGACCGCCTGCCAGTATTGAATTTGTCTTCCTAAGAGGAAAGCTGGCTGCATGCTGATCCTCATCAGTGGCTGGCATTGGCATAGCATAGAAGGAGAGAGGTGGGCATGTGGCGGGTGTGGCAAGAGGGTGTGCGAGCATGTTTTTGTACATGGAGTTTGAAAGCCGGTGGCAGTGGCACCCTTGATTAACCCAGGCGTCCGGTCAGTTATGCAATCCTGACAGGGTGCAGCGCAAAGGGGACAGTAATCAGCCTGCTCGGCAATCGCTGCATCAGGCATGGGAGATTGGGGTGCCAGACATTAGGGGGTGCCTGTGCGCACCAGGAACCCCCTCTGTGCACACCTATGTTAGCTATATACTGAAGTAAAATGGGAGGTACATACCTCCCAACATGACCCTCTCCAGGAGGGACAGAATGCTCTGCTCCTGGACTTCCCTCTTAATATATGATTGCCATCACATGTGCTGAAACACCTTTCTTATCCATTAACCTGTTCAACACAGGTGCCGGCAGTCATGAATTAAGAGAAAGTCATGAAGCAGAGCATTCTGTCCCTCCTGGAGTGAGTCATGTTGGGAGGTATGGAGGTATAAGCAAAAATAGAAAGCTAATAGCAATTTTACAATAGCCAATATATGTAAAAATTCCTGTAATGTATCAGTATAAACAGTGAGTTATTATGTCACCGCTTATAATCAGTGAGTTCTGATGTTATCATTTCAGTGTTCATTAGCAAAATGTGCACATAAGCAAAGACTCCACTTTGGATTTCTGTGACCTGTATAAAAGCACTTGGTCAGCTATTTGGTTTCAGAACTTGTTGAGGCTTCTGATATAAGTTCCTATAAGTTACAGTAAAATGTGCACTACACCTTATAGTAAAGCAAAATAATACTTTTCTATGATCATTATTATTTATATATCAAATGCAAACACACTCATAATGATAAGATATAAGATACTACACGGCTGCAGAAATTGCCTATCGGAATTCTAGAGACTAATAAGCGCAGTGTAAGAACTCTTGCAAGCAATGGAATCATTAGCCTCCAGGTGCTAGCTGTCATGGGGATGCAAGGGGCACAGATAAATCCATCTATACCTTCACCCTGATCACTGCAGCAGCACAGGCAACAGTTATAGATGGATCAATCAGTGCATTTTTGTTGTTTTTTGCAATATCATAATGTCACACTGCACCATACTACTGACAGAAAAGCTGCGGAGCGAAGAGGAGCAATGGTAGCAAGAAGAAGGTAAGAGAGTGTGGGCTGAAGGCAGAGGAATGTGGGAGCTGGAGCAACACATGGGGGCTGTCTGGGGGTAGAGAGACAGAAGGGAACTGTGGGGAGCTGGTGAGACAGTAGGGGGCTGACTGGGGCTGGAGACACAGAAGGGGGCTATCAAAACAGCAGGAGGCTGGCTGGATCTGGAGAGACAGAATGGGTCTGGCTGGAGCTGGAGAAATAGATGGGGGTTGGCTGGAGTTGGAGAGACAGAAGGGAGCTGGTTGTGGGTTAGAGAGATAGAGGCGGCTGGCTGAAGATGGGGATTAGGTGAGATAGAAATAGGTTGGATGGTGCTGGAGAGACAGAAGGGAGATGACTGGAGCTGGAGAGACAGAAGGGGGCTAGCTGGGGCTTGAGAGACAGAAGGGAACTGGCTGGAGCTGTGATGCTGGTGAGACAGACGATGGCAGGCTGGGGATGGAGAGACAGAAGGGGCCTGGCTGGAACTGGGGAGCTGGTGAGACAGAAAGGGGCTGGAGAGACAGAAGGGAACTGGCTGGACCTGGTTAGACAGAAGGAGGCTGGAGAGACAGAAGGGAACTGGCTAGAGCTGGTTAGACAGAAGGGGGCCGGAGAGACAGAAGGGAACTGGCTGGAGCTGATTAGACAGAAGGGGGTTGGCTGGGGATGGAGAAACAGAAGGGGGTTGGCTGGGGCTAGATAGTTGTTGAGACAGAAGGGGGCTGGCTGGAGGTGGGGAGACAGAAGGGAGTTGGTTGTGGGTTAGAGAGACAGAGGGGACTGGCTAAAGATGGGGATTAGGTAAGATAGAAGTGGGCTAACTGGGGTTTAAGAGACAGAAGGGGGCTGGATAGATATAAAGGGGTTGACTGGAACTGGGGAGCTGGGGAGACAGAAGGGGGCTGGCTGTAGATGATGACACAGATGATGGCAGGCTGGGGATGGAGAGACAGAAGGGGCCTGGCTGGAACTGGGGAGCTGGTGAGACAGAAGTGGGCTGGAGAGACAGAAGGGGCTGCAGCTGGTTAGATAGAAGGGGGCTGGCTGGGGATGAAGAGACATAAGGGGGCTGGCTGGGACTAGATAGTTGTTGAGACATAAAGGGGCTGGCTGGAGGTGGTGAGAAAGAAGGGTGCTTGCTGGGGCTGGAGAGAAAGAAAGAAAGAAAGAAAGAAAGAAAGAAAGAAAGAAAGAAAGAAAGAAAGAAAGAAAGAAAGAAAGAAAGAAAGAAAGAAAGAAAGAAAGAAAGAGAAAGAAAGAAAGAAAGGCTGACTGGAATTGGAGAGACAATGGGAGGCTGGCTGGGGCTGAATAGAAACAGTGGGGCTGGAGCTGCAGAAAAATGAGGGAAAGAGGCTGAAGATGCACAAGGGGAATACATAGTAACATAGTAATTGAGGTTGAATAGAGGCAAAATGCCCATCATGTTCAACCTGAATTCTGTATTAAGTTGAGTGTGTTATAATGTACCTGCTGAAGTAATGTTTTATGACTACTTAACAACTATAAATCATGTTACACCCGGATTATCAACGTCAATATTTTAAATGTTATAACCTTGGATATCATTTTCAATCAGAAATTTATCCAATCCTTTTTTTAAATACATTTACAGAGTCCGCCATTACCACCTTCCCTGGCAGGGAATTCCAAATCCTTATTGCCCTAACAGTGAAGAACCCTTTCCTCCGTTGCGTACGGAATTTTCTCTCCTCCAGCCTCAGCGAGTGCCTACGTTTCCTAAACAGAGTTCTTTTAATAAATAATTTCTCTGATAACTCTTTGTAATGTCCCTTTACATATTTGAAGATATTAATAATGTCTCCTTTTAGATGCACCTTTTCCAGTGTATGCATATTCAACCTAGTAAGCCTTTCCTCGTAATCCAGTCCCTCTAGCCCTTTAATCAATTTAGTAGCTCGCCTTTGAACCCTTTCGAGTTCACTGATATCTTTTTTATACAGTGGTGCCCAAAACTGAACACAATATTCCAGGTGCGGACGCACCAATGATTTGTACAGCGGCAGGATTACATCCTCGTCCCTTGTATCAATTCCCCGTTTTATGCACGCTAGCACCTTACTTGCCTTCTTTACTGCGCTTTGACATTGTATACGGTTATTAAGCCTATTATCAATGAGTACCCCCAAATCTTTTTCCAATACTGTTACCCCTAGACTTTCCCCGTTTAATATGTAGGATGCAAGTTTGTTTTTATTCCCTAAATGCATAACCTTGCATTTTTCTATATTGAACCTCATTCTCCATTTAGACGCCCAGATTTCAAATTTAGATAAGTCATTCTGTAGAGACTTCACATCTATTTCCGAATTAAATTACCCTACACAGTTAAGTATCATCTGCACAATGTGCTTTCTAGGCCTATTTCTAGGTCATTGATAAATATGTTGAACAGTAGTGGCCCGAGTACGGACCCTTGTGGTATTCCGCTGACTACTGGTGTCAAGCTTGAGGACTTCCCGTTGACCACTACTCACTGTACCCTGTTATCCAGCCAGTTACTTATCCATGTACAAACAGTTTTTCCTAGGCCAAGCTCCTTTAATTTGATGATCAGTCTTCTGTGAGGCACTGTATCGAAGGCTTTTGCAAAATCTAAGTAGACCACATCCACTGCTTTTCCCTGGTCAAGATTGTCATTCACTTCCTCATAGAAGCTAAGTAAGTTAGTTTGACATGATCTGTCCCTAATTAACCCATGCTGGTTCTTGCTAATAATCTTAGCAGTCTGCAGATACTCCTGTATGCTATCTCTTAGAATTCCTTCCAATATTTTCCCCACTATAGATGTCAAACTAACCAGTCTGTAGTTACCCAGATGATTTTTGGATCCCTTTTTAAATAATGGCACTACCTCAGCTATACGCCAATCCTTCGGTACCATGCCTGATCTAATTGAACTATTGGAAATCAAGTATAGGGGTCTTGCTAGTTGTGACCTAAGCTCCATAAGAACCCTTGGGTGAAGTCCATCAGGGCCAGGTGATTTATTAATCTTAATTTTGCTTAGTCTCTCCCGGACTAATTATTCACTTAAACAAGTATCTAACATGAATCATTACTGTCACTATCGTTATGCACTACTCCCACCGTCAGTTCTTCTCTGGTGAACACTGATGAAAAAAATTTATTCAGTATTTCCGCTTTTATTTCGTCATCATTTATCAATACTCCAAATTCATCTTTTATTGGACCTATGTTCTCCTTTTTTAACCTTTTACTGTTTATGTATTTAAAAAACTTTTTAGGATTGGTTTTACTCTATATAGTGATTTGCTTTTCGTTTTCAATTTTAGCTGCTCTTATTGCTTTTTTGCATCTTTTATTGCATTCCTTGTAGTAATGGAATGACTCCTCCTTTCCATTAGATTTAAATGCTTTGAAAGCACGCTTCTTTTAATCAATTTCTGCCTTGACCTTCTTGTTAAGCCACATCGGTTTGCGTTTGGTACTCCTGCGTTTACTGCCCATGGGAATAAATTTGTGAATATTGCTATCTAGCAACCCTTTTAAAGCATCCCACATTTCCGAAGTGTTCTTGTTATGAAACAAAACTTCTCACTCAATGTCGTTTAGTGCACATCTCAGCATACTGAAATTAGCCTTCCTAAAGTTAAATGTTTTGGTTGAACCTTTATAGTTATATTTCCTGAAACTGATGTTGAATGTGATCATATAGTGATCACTGTTACTCAAAGTCTCCTCAACTTAAGTGTTTGATATAATGTCCACATTATTAGTAATTACTAGATCCAGAGTAGTTTTACCCCTAGTTGGGTCCTCGACTAACTGAGACAAGTAGTGATCCTTTAACATATTTAAGAACCTGTTGCCCCTAGATTTAACACAATCGTTACTCCAATTTATAATCAGGATAATTAAAATCCCCAATCACTAGGATGTCCCCCAATCCTGCAGCCCTTTTGATTTGCTGCAAGAGTTGTACTTCCTCATGTATGCTAATATCCGGCTGTTTGTAGCACGTGCCTATGACTAGTTTTTTTGCATCAATACCCCCACTTGAGATATCAACCCACAGTGACTCCACATTATCGCCAGTCCCCTCATAAATAACCTCCTTTAAGCATGGTTTAAGACAGGGGTGGGGAACCTTTTTTCTACCAAGGGCCATTTGGATATTTATCAAATCCTTCGGGGGCCATACAAAAATTATCAACTTAAAAATTAGCCTGCCCCCAGTCAGTAGTTATGCCCCCCATATATATACCCCCAGTCAGTTGTTATGCCCCATTAAATATGCTCTATTAGATATGCCCCCTAGTAGCACCGCTTACACACACACACATTAAAAGAAAAAAAACCACAATACTCACCAGCCCCGCTCCTGCTTCCAGACCGTTGCCCTCCGCTTGGCCACCCACTCCTCAGAACTATGGGAGAGACGTTGTGACATCTCTCCCATAGCACCGCACAGCCGCAAACGTACACTGCCAGAGCCGGAAGCCGGAGCTCAGGAGTGAGCTCCTGCCTTCGGCTACTGCTGAGTGGAAGAAGCCGGGCGCCCGCTAGTAACAAAATCTCAGCGGGCGTCCGGCATCTCCACGGTTAGGTGAGCCTGGCCGGGCCGGATCAAGTGGCTCTGAGGGCCTTATACGGCCCGCGGGCCTGAGGTTCCCCACCCTGGTTTAAGAGATGGTTTAACATAAAGACATATACCTCCTCCTCTTTTGCTTGCCCTGAAAAGAGAATACCCTCCAAGTTTGCAACCCAATCATGAGAGTCATCCCACCATGTTTCCGCAATACCTATAATATCATACTTGGCCTTTGATGCTAACAATTCCAATTCCCCCATTTTACCTGCTAGGCTTCTTGCGTTTGCAAGCATACATTTTAGTTTAGTGTTTCCCTTGCCCGTTTGTTTTTTTTTAAAGGTATCCTATTATGGTTTACTAGTACCTCCCTAGAGTTACTCTTACTGACTGTCCTTCTCGCTCCCTCTCCACCCCCACCATACTTAATACTGCCCACCTTACTCTTCTCTTTGATCAACCTAAAGTTTCCGTCTAAACTCTCTGCCCCGCCATAAGTATTTTCCCTTATGCTACGTACATCATTTTCTATATAATGACACATAATTGTTGTTAGTTAATGTTTTGGCAATACCTTTGTTAATACCCTTTTTATAACCCATGTAAATACCCTTGCCCTTGCCGGCTGCTCTTTCCCTGCCCCCTTCTCCACCCCCATTTAGCTCACTACCACCATCCTTACTATTCTCACTGCATGACCCATAGTTTCCGGCTATACACTCCCCCCTCCTAGTTTAAAAGCTCCTCCAACCTACTAACCATCCTTCCCCCCCAGCACCGCAGCCCCCTCCTCATTCAGGTGCAATCCATCGCAACAAAAAAGATGGCGCCTGACTGAGAAGTCCGCCCACTGTTCCAGGAACACAAACCCCTCCTCCCTACACTAATCTCTAAGCCACACATTTACCTCCCTGATCTCCCTCTGCCTCCCTGGGCTAGCACTGGTAATATTTCAGAGAATATTACCTTAGATGTCCTTTCTTTTAGTTTCTGGCTTAAGTCCCTATAATATTTCAGGACATCCCACCTACCACTAACTTTGTCGTTGGTACCAATGTGCACCAAGACAGCCGGGTTGTTCCCAGCCCCTCCCAACAATCTACTATCTGCCTTCCTGATGATAGAGTCCCCTACCACGACCATCTGCCTGGGTGCCTCTCTAATTTTCATCCCTTCTGAGCCAGAGGGACCACTCCTCCGGTTGCTAGAGGGAATAGTCTCCTCTGGCTCCATAATTTCCTCGCTATCATCCACCGAATCATCGTCCAATCAGGCAAATTTGTTTGAGTTTGATAGTTCAGCGATGTTGTGCCTCCCCCCTTTTTCTTCCTTCTAACAGTGACTCAGCTGGCTACCTGATTATCCTCATCTACCGGTGTCCTCCCCTGCAACTCCGCCACTGTGCTCCACTAAACTTTGCTCGAGATTATGAATATCCCTCAGTCGCGTAACGATCTGCTCTAGATCAGTTACCTGGGCTTCCAGGGCAACCGTTTGCACACATCTCATGCATATGTATTCGCACTGGGTCGGCTGCTCCAGGAGCGCATATATCTTGCACGACACGCACTGAGTGAGATTCTCAATCACGACCCCTCCCATTTGTTTGAAAACTCTAACTCCCTATTACCTTCCGAAGAACAATGCAAAACAATACAATGAGGATGAAGAGAACTGTGGAGAAGTGGCTGGAGATTATACACACTATGAGGATTACTGACACATTACTTCCTCCTTTGCCCCCTCAGCTGTGCTACTGTGCATGCATTGGAGTTCCCCAATAGGGGGGGCACCACTGTCTAGTTCACCTCCAGGAGCCTGGTATGAACTTACTCCAATGAATAAGCCTACAGATGTGTCCTCCTTCATCCTTGCTGCAGTCACGTTAAACATCCTTTCTAGTTGCGCCTAGTTGTGAGCGTGTTTCCTAACGTTAGGCATCTTTTGAAAAAATTTCCACCGAAAATGAGTCGTATTCGCATTGCTCTGCTGATTAAAATGATATGCGACATGCCTATATTCTGTGTGCGACTCTGGCTGTATCTGCATACGAAATGCTACCTTACAGTGTTTTCCATGGGAAGCAGTCAGGATCCCGGCTGTCGGTATCCCGCCAATCAGAATACCCACGCTGGAATACTGACCCTATTCTGAATGCTGACATTGGAATCCAGATTGGCTACACCATCCCGCGCGCCAGGATGCCGACAGCCATAATCCCGCACGGCAGGTAAATTGCAGGAGTTTAGGTTTAGGCTGCAGGGGGATGGTTAGAGTTAGGCTGGTTTCTGGGGGATTAGGGTTAGGCTGCGGGGAGGGGGATTAGGGTTAGGCAACCCCCTCAGAGGGTTACGGTTAAGCTGCGAGGGGGGAGGGTTAGGTTTAGGCAGTGGGGATAGGTGGTTAGGTTTAGGCACCTACGGGGATTGGTTATGCATTAGGCACCAAGGGGGGATGTTAGGGTTAGGTGGGGTTGGGGAGAACCCCCCTTACTCACCCCTGTCAGCTTCGTTACAATCAGGCGTCGGTATTTTGAGCGCCAGGATTCCATACGTCGGTAACTCATACAGCTCCCATTTTCCACATAGAAATTTATTCAGCAGAGTCTGCTCTAAATCACATAGCGGTGCAAATAAGACACATTTTCAGCAAAAATAGCCGCTTGACGTTAGTAGAGTTGCCCGGGAACTGTTGGCTCACTCACGCCAGGCATCTTGCGGTGCATGACGTATTGAAACTAGATGCAGTGTGTGTGCTAACTATATAAATATATAACTATATAAGTGCATACTTACCTACTTTTACTGTCTCCTCTCTGGGAGAAGCCCGGAGAAGAGACACTATTTGCCACTTTGGGGGGGCGGGGCCGCTTACACATCATTAGGCTCCACCCCTACCATGGGACAAATGCTATGATTCATGGGTCTGCGGATAGGGTGTGTGGCTTAATGATGCGAATCATGTCATTAAGCCTTGCCTCCTCCTTACGGTGCCTACGACGGCGTGGTTTTCTCTGTAATCTGTCAGATTCACTAGGAAGAGGGTGGGATGCGAGAGGGATACCTACTCTTCTGGGAGTGCGGAGGACTACCCGAAAAATCTGGATTCCCCAGCAACTTCCGGGAGGCTAGGCACGTATGTATAAATGCATAACAAATTATGACACAAAGTCTAAAAAGTGGTGATTTGTAAAATACTGTAACTTTTTCTTGTTAGTAAGACATCGCTGCAGTCTAAATCACATCGGGAATTTAAACTACATTTACAGTAAATAAATATTTTATTATATAAAAGCACTGATTTAGAAGATATTAGTAAGTTGTTTTTTTTCTAAATATTAATTGAATCAGTTGGAATAATGGAGATATGTACTTGATAAAACTGTGTACACACGGTGAGATCCTTGCTATGCCCGATTTTCACTTGCGATTTCCCTTGAACTCCCCAGAGCCCAGATAGCACAGATTTTGACTAACTTTTCTTGAGATATGGACTATGTGTGCTTACAATTTTGGCTTATGTGAGATTTTGGCTTATGTGAGATGTCCTTGACATGTGAGATGAACTAGATAGATAGTACACCGATCTAGCAAGGATTGACTTGCCTGCACAGTCTATCTTTTCTTGCGATGCTGACCTGGCGGGACCGCGCATCGGGATCGAATCGGAATCACAAGGTGACTTTCACCTTGCGATCTGCACTAACTTTTCTTGAGATTTTGACTATATAGTCAAAATCGAAAGAAAATCTCTCATCGTGTGTACACACCCTAAAGCATGTCTATGTGCTGTATACTGACATTTTGCCCTAATTATTTCCAGCATGGTTTTCATATGTTACAATCTGAAACGATGCGTGAAAAAAACATATAAGTGCTTGAATGGACAAGCCCAAGAAGTGACTTCTATGAAAGGTTGCTACAACATGTTCACACTGAGCTGATGATAATTAATGGTAATAGTATAATCTGATAACTGCAGAGTTTACAGTAATGTCACGATAGATTTTTCAGCTACGTTTTTTTTATCTATGAAACTCTTTCATGTTGAAATAAATGTGTTGTGTCTAAACAGTGGGCCTATTTCAGTAAGGATCACTATTGGGATCCCCAGCGCAGTTTCCTGATGGTCGAGAAACTTTGCATGTGCAGGACCCACGCTGCGCATGACAGGCAGAGGCGGTCGAGGGGAGGGACAGGGGTGGGGGAGGCCAGTATTGTAGGAAATGAGGGTAACAGATTTCCGGGAGTGGCGCGGCTAAGGACTACATCACGAGATGCAGTCATCTTGGCCTCGCAAGCCACCCTGAGATAGCAAGCCACAGAAAATCGGCAGCGAGATCTTGACAGCCAGAATCCTGATGGATCCCGTCGGTAGGTACTGGGGTTCTGCTGTGTGTGTGTGTGGGGGGGGGGCGGGGGGGGGGGTTCGTTGGTGACAGTTAGGGATGGGTGGGTTAGGGTTAAATACTTAGTCAGAATGGCACTGTCGACATTCTGATGGTCAGGATAGTGAGTGACAGGATTTCAATACCAACCCAAATTATTTTGTGTAGGTTACATGACACCACTTTAGCTCTGTATTTTGGTTTTGCCTTTTATGATCCACAAACTAATAACAAATTTGATATAAACAAAAAACATTCTATAAAGTGTGATTATTTTTGTCAATTATACATTTCTAAGGTGCATACACATGGTGACATATTGACTTATGTGCAATTTTGACTATGCGATATTGACTGTGTGCTTGCGATTTTGGATATGTGCGATTTTGGTTATGGCCGATTTTGACCATACTTTGTACAATATAGTAAAAATTGACTTACCTGCACAGTCTATCTAACCTTGCGATAACAACCATGCGGGATTGCGCATCGGGATCAAATCGGTATCGCCAGCTGCAGGGCCGGTGCTAGGGTGTTCGGCGCCCCCCTGCAAACTATAAATTTGCGCCCTCCCATATTCCTTTGGTGCGCGCCGGGAAAAGGGGTGTGGTCTCACAAGTAAGGGGCATGGCCACACAGTAGTACCCCCATTTAAAATTACGCCACAATGTAGCACAATCTTATTAATCTTATACGTAATGCCCCACCCGTAGTAGTAGTAGTAGCAGCGTCCTTATACGTAATGCCCCACCCGTAGTAGTAGCGTCCTTATATGTAATGCACCCCAGTAGTAGTAGCATCCTTATACATAATGCCCCCCCAGTAGTAGTAGCATCCTTATACATAATGCCCCCCTGTAGTAGTAGTGTCCTTATACATAATGCCCCCCTGTAGTAGTAGTGTCCTTATACATAATGCACCCCCGTAGTAGTAGTGTCCTTATACATAATGCACCCCCGTAGTAGTAGTGTCCTTATACATAATGCCCCCCCAGTAGTAGTAGCATCCTTATACATAATGCACCCACAGTAGTAGTAGCGTCCTTATACGTAGTGCACCCCCAGTAGTATTAGCGTCCTTATACGTAGTGCACCCCCAGTAGTATTAGCGTCCTTATACGTAATGCCATCCCAGTAGTAGTAGCGTTCTTATACGTAATGCGCCCCCAGTAGTAGCACCATCCTTATACATAATGCCCCACGCAGTAGTAGCATCCTTATACGTAATTTCCTCCCCCCAGTAGTAGTAGCATTGTTATACGTAATGCCCTCCCAGTAATAGTAGCATCCTTATACATAATGCCCCCAAGTAGTAGTATCGTCCTTATACGTAATGCCCCCGCAGTAGTAGTGGCGTTCTTATACATAGTGCACCCCAGTAGTAGTATCGTCCTTATACGTAATGCCCCCAGCCCCAGTAGTAGTAGCGTCCTTACACGTAATGGCCCCCCCAGTAGTAGCGTTGTTACACGTAATGCCCCCCTGTAGTAATAGCGTCCTTATACGTAATGCCCCCCCAGTAGTGGCGTCCATAGAGCGCGCGCACAGACATACCACACACACACAATTCACACATATATACACACACATACACACCCACCATACACACACACTTCTCTCTCACCCTACACTTACCTAATCCAGTCTCTCTCTGTACAGCAGCCAGGTCCGTGTAGCTCCGCCCCCTTATGGCCCGATTAGCCACGCCCCCTACCGGTTCGTGTAGCTCCGCCCCCTTCTGTCCTGTACTCGGCGCTCTCACACAGATGAGATGAGGTGAGGGGTGGGAGGAGGCTTTTCATGCTGCAGGTGCCCGCTGCCAGTGCCTGTCATACAGTGACAGACACAGCAGTGGCAGCAGCAGCAGCAGGGGGGACAGGACGGCGCAGCAGGGAAGGGATGCAGAGCAGTGAAGGCGCCTATGCGTCCCAGCGCCTCCCTGCACTGCATCCCTTCGCTGAGCGGGTAGCGCCGGGCCTGGCCAGCTGGCTAACACCTTGCAATATGCACTAACTTTCCTTGCAATTTTGACTATATAGTCAAAATCACATGATAATATTGCATTGTGTGTACACACCTTTATATCACTGCAAGCAACAATGGGTGTCATTCCGAACGGGTCAGAAATGCGCATGGTGGACCCATTGCGCACGCACGTCATTGCCGGGCAACAATGACGCCAGCGACAAATGTGATGGACAGGCGGGAGGCATTCCGGGGTGGATACTCACAGTTTTCCAGGCATGGTGAGTCCAACGCAGGCGTGTCGAGGAGTTTGGTGGGCAGGTGTCTGACGTCTGGACCGCGACTTTCATCGCTGGAGCCGTCGCACAGGGTAAGTAACTCTTACCCTGGTCTTGTTTTGCAGGAAACTTTTTTAGCATAGCAGGGCTGCACAAGCGTTCGCAGCCCTGATATGCTAAAATACACACCCCCATAGGCGGAGATTAGTTGATCGCACCAGCAGCAAAAAGTTGCTTGGTGCGATCAACTCGGAATGAGGGCCAATGTTTCTTAAACTTTCAATGCAAGTTTATAGTTCAAGAGATACTAAGACACCATCTCCAAGGCCGGATTAAGCCTGCGGGGGGCCCGGAGCACTAAAGACAGGGTGGACCCTCCCTGTCTTGTCAGCACTGCCTACTTGGCTGTGCCCACTGTGTGTTCCTCCTCCCCTCACACCTCCATGAGGCAGCAGCAGCACAGTTCCTACCTGCACAGTGGCGCAGAACCCACCTTGTGGATCCCAGTACACCCGCTTCCCTGGGTTCTCTATGATCCCAGTACACCTGCTTCCATGGGTTCTCTATGGAGAATTTCATGTCTCCAGTAAAGGTGCAGCAAACAACCCAGACACAGAGGCCGCTATAGGGAGTCTTGGCCTTGGGCTGGGCAGACACCAAGGTGATGAGATACACCTGGGAAGTGGGACCTGGGTGCCAGACAGAGTAGGTAGTGGTGGTCCTAGGGTAACATTAGCTCCCAGCTGTAGAATGCACCCCCTTTTGCTTGGAGAAGACTGCAGCATCCCTAAGGTGAGAGGTGGCAAAGCCTGCTGAGGTCTGCTCTGTTCCCTTCCGGCCAGGGTTATCTAGGCTGCTCCTGGCATGGACACACAATGCATTATTATAATCAGAGTTGCAGCAGCAGCATCTGATATAACATAATGGATGGTGATGGCTGGCTGCAATGGAGGAGAGGTCTCCTCCAAGCTTGGAGACTAGTGGGCATACAGTTGTGTCCTCTTACATCATTGCTGCAGTCACGCTAAAAAGCCCTTTAAGTCGCACCATGACATGGTGGAACTCGGTAGCGCAGAGCATCTTTTATTCAATTTTTTCCCGCAAAAATGCATCTGTGTGTAATTGCAGCTGTATCTAGTGTGCATACAGTATACAGGTCTCCAGGGAAATGGTGCAGTGGTCATTTTTATGGGGATTTTCTTACAGTGTACTGTATGCATGAAACACCGGGAACATGGCCACCGCGTCATTTTCAGGTGATTTGTGAGGTACTGCAGCTACCATGGCACTCCAGAGGGGTAAGTATTCAAGAATTAGGTGCAGGGTGTGCAGTGTGGGCCCCCCTGGACCCAGGGGCACTGCACACCTTGCACCCATTATACAAGGGTTTTGCAATAAGTTTCCAGATGTGCAGTGTATAGGTACACACAATCTGACTGTCTTGTTGTGAACTGTAATGTCTGACTTGTCAAAACCCGGTGCAGTTTGCCCTGCTGCTGGGTCACTTGGCCCTCCTGCCGCATGCGGACTCACTCCATCACAAGTTACCCGTGTCCGCTGTCACTTCCAAGACATACAGGCTTCAGTATTTTCCAGCCTGCTAGGCCACATCCACATCAAAGCCTGACCTAGAGTACTGCTGTGTCATGTCCCAATCACCTGACCATGGTTCAGCCAATCTTTAGCCAGTCTGATCTCTCTGCACCATCGGATTCTGCTCAGCCTATCCCAGCTAGCCAAGGGGTATATGTTCCAGTTACTAGCTCTCAATCTTCGCCAGTACATTGTCTAGCTCAGCTCTAGCTGAGTGTGTCACGATCCTGACTGTAGTTCTCATATTTGGTGACTTACCTCTGCCATCTGTCCTGGATCCTGCATATTTTCTGATCACTAGGATAAACGGCTTGCCAGTACCATGAGTTTCCTGACTACTGAGTTCTTTGCATGGAAGGTGAGAGTTAACGAGCTGTTAATTAACCATCTGTGTGAATCTGAATTCAGCAAGTCTCTCTATGCTGTGCCTACACAGCAATCATTGTTATCATTATACTATATGCCTCTCTGACTCCAGTGGTCACCAGATACATTCTTCACTGTGCTCACCATCTGGAGTTTAGACCTAAAAGTCAGCATCCTCTGTTCATTTGTAGAAGTTCGGGCTTCAGTGTTTTTTCAGCCTGCTAGGCCTCACTCCACATTAGAGCCTAACCTGAAGTACTGTTGTAACAGGTTCTGATCACCTGACCTGGAGCTATCCAATCCTGTGCCAGCCTGAGACTCACTGAATCACCTGACTCTGTTCACCAATCACCAAGGACCAGGAAGTATAAGTAAAGAGACTTGTGTTACATAATCTGCCAGTTCCTTGTGTCACACAGCCCTGTGTGAGCTTAATAGCTGACCTCCCTAAGAGGTAACACTTTTACCTTGGTTCTGTTAAAACTCTGCTCTTTTGCTACCCAGTCTGGATTACAGTTGTGTTAGCAGTTATATCCAGTATTCTTCAGTCTCGTCTTAAAGGCACAGCCGCAGTATTCTTCAGTCTCATCTTAAAGGCACAGCTGCAGTGTGCTTCAGTCTCGTCTTAAAGGCACAGCCACAGTATTCTTCAGTCTCGTCTTAAAGGCACAGCCGCAGTATTCTTCAGCCTCATCTTAAAGTCACAGCTACAGTCTTCAGTTCTTCTTCAGCCTTGCCTTAAAGTCACAGCCACAGTCATTGTTCTACATACAGTTGCGTTTCCAGTTATATCCGGTACCAGCCCGGATTACAGTCATGTTCCAGTTATACCGGTACCCAGCCCGGTTCACAGTGCAGTTCTCAGTCTCACCGGTAACCAGCCCAGTTCTCAGTCTCACCGGTTACCAGTCCGGTTCAACGTCTTCAGCTCTCCTCCCAGTTCTGCGCAATTCCAGAGAACCTATTTCAGAGTAACCTTGAGTACACAAACACCTACTCCTGTGACAGTATATCCAGTTAATTCTCACCAATACATTCACCATCCTGCTATCAACACCAAGTCCCTGGTGATCCAGTGGTCAGGATACGGCTCCCTCTGCCGAGGCCCGGGTTCGACCCCTGGTCAGGCATTGCTCTTTACTACTTCATCTCATGGATTCCCACAGACCGTCCAAATATACACATAGTCCTTCAGTTACCGGCATGGACTTCACAAACACGACGGGTTCACAAAAACCACAGTCATGACATTGTGAAGTTAACTGTGCTCCCATGCATTCCATTTCCCTGTAGGTGCAGTTACTTCCCTTGCTTGTTTGTGTGAAAGGGGTAATTTTTTTTTGCTGCAGTAAGCAACTGGTAACTAATTTCTCATTGCCCAAGATTGACATCTGTAAAGCAGTCATTAAGAATGCAGCGTCAGGCTCCGGAGCCTTACCTCCGGCGGGTGCTCCCGCGGTTTACTGTCCCGCTAGTTGGCGTGGCTGCAGTGGCAGGGAGCTGCTGGCGGGTCCTCCTGGACAGATGTGCGGCTGCCAAGGGCCGAGGGTCTGGAGAGCCAGGCGCTGCGGCAGGGATCACTGCGGTAAGGTCCTCTAGTGGTGACACAGTATAGTGTGTCAGAGACAGAAGCTGGCTAAAGCTGTGTGCTGGGGGCAGCCATGTTGGAGACCAGAGTATTACCAATGAAGTTCCCAATCTGTGTCCAGCCAATCCTGCGTGTTCTCCCCTTACAAAAGGGGGCTGGCTCAGAGGGAGAGTGCCAGTGCTTCAAGTTACTTCCTTGTGAAAGGTTCTCCAGCTCTGTGCTCCCAGGTTACTTCTGGTTCCCTGGTCCTGGTTGCTCTCATCCATTGGTTACCTAAACGCTGCTGCAGTCCTGCTGTCTAAGTCCGTTGCCACTCGTGGACGCGCTCACGGGGTCCCAGGTCGTAGAGGAGCTCCAGGTGCTAACGGCAGTTCCCGCAGATGTCTTCATTTCTTCAAAGTCCAAGTTTTTCAGCTTCGTCTTTCAATCACAAACCACAGTCTTCATTTCTTCAAAGTCCAAGTTCTTCAGCCTCGTCTTTCAATCACAAACCACGTCTTCATTACTTCAAAGTCCAAGTACTTCAGCTTCGTCTTTTAATCATAAAACATAGTCTTCAGTTCTTCTTTACCGGAGCTCTTCAGCTTCACTCTTCAAGTCATTTAACCATAGACTCTAATTCTTCCAGTTTCTTCAATATCTCCAATATTCGTGTACAGCCTGATTATTCATTAAAACTACAGTTATCTTCCTACGAAGTCCTCCTTTCCTTTACGCCCTCCGGCCAACATTAACACTTAGTTTGGCTTCCACCCCATGAGGAGGAATTACATTCAGCCACCTCGTTTACTCTCCTCACAGGTAGCTGTCCCTTCAGCCAAAACTCGGTTGTCGGAACCCCAACTTCTGCCGAGCGTGACATGCAGCCCCAAGCATTAGTAGGCAAAGCCAAATGGCAGTAACTGCTGCTTTCACTGGCATCTTGCACAATGGTAAATTTAGGTTTACATACCACAAACAGGATCTTATAAGTTTTCCCTGTAAACCATAGACTGCTTTCACAAATATGTGATATCTTTAGTACTCTAGTACAGAATTTGTAAATAAATATATATATATATATATATATATATATATACGAAAGCCCTCACTCACTCACTCACTCACTCACTCACTGACTCATCACTAATTCTCTTACTTCCCGATATGTTAGGAAGCTGAAATTTAACACAGGTATTCTTCAGGTGGGAAATAGGAAAACTATGTAATTAGAATTGTAATAAACCTCCCCTAAGGGGATGAACAGGGGGTTGACATAATGACGTCATTACCGATGCGTGACTTGCAGTGCGTGACTGATAATGCCTAAACGGACAATCAGATCAAAATTTGGATTACACCTCCAGTGGGTAGAATGTAATTAACTCCAAAAATGGTCCTTTTACTTTTTACCGTATCTGCTACCGGTGCTCCTCGGGTAATGCCAAGAACCATGGATTAATATTTACTTACATTAAGACATCTCTATAGATTTACCAAATTTTTAACACCCATTAATATTTACAGCCGTGAAAATCAGAAACTCACGTGCAAAGAACGGGTAGAACAGCTAGTTATATATATATTGGTCATATTGCACTGCACTGCATTTGATTATAACTCATCATACCCTCCAACAGTTTACACTTAAAAATCGGTACAAATTATGAAAGGGGGCGTGGTCATGAGTAAAGGGGGCATGGCCACGCCCCTTTTCCTATACTTTCAATGGAAGTTTGGAGAGCCAAAAATCGGTACAGACCATAAAAAAAAGGTACTGTACCTGTTAAAAAGGTACAGTTGGAGGGTATGACTCATTTGAAATAACAATATTTCATATTTCATTGGCTATGTAAAATCATGTCCCCACAGACAAACCCAAGTTTTGCCAAGTCCTATGGGGGATCATACCGAGTTGATCGTAGCTGTGCTAAATTTAGCACAGCTACGATCATCTTCCCTGACATGTGGGGGGACGCCCAGCACAGAGCTAGTCCGCCCTGCATGTCAGACAGCCCCTCCGCACAAATACAAAGCCATCGCACAGCGGCAATGTTTTTGTATTTCAGGAGTAACTCCCGGCCAGCGCAGCTCCTGCGGCTGGCCGGGAGTTGTTTGTCGCTGCCGCTGGCCGCAGCGGCTGCGTGTGACGCCACGCAGCCGCTGCGGGCTGCCCCCCGTTCGGTCCGGCCACGCCTGCATTGGCCGCACCGCGCCTACGAAACGCCATTTCGCCCCCTCCCGCCCAGCGATCGCCTCTGCCTGATTGACAGCCCTGCTACGGCACTACGGCGCTGGCACGTGCAGTAGAGACCTGTTCGCTCGGCTGCTATAAACAGCAGCGAGCGAATGGGTCAGAATGACCCCCTATATTCCTATTGCGTTATTGCGCTATGTTCTTATTTTCTTAATTACATGGTAACCTTGGCAGACTTACTTTGCACAGTAGTCGCTATGGATAAACTGAGGCAGGACAAGTCACAGCAGCTGAAATGACTACAATCTTACAATGGGCACACACTACACGATTTGCTGTGCAATCACGGTACTGCGAACCCTCTGTAAAACCATTGTCTCCTGTGTACACATAATTAATAAGATGGGATGATGCAACGTATTAATGTGGTGCTGTTACATTAAACATGTAATTATATATTGTGTCATCGTACAGCAGATTGTGTAGCGTGTACGAGGTATTTGGTCGATAGAGTGGTGTTAGAACCAGGATCACACTTAGTGGTGTTTGAACCAGGATCACACACAGCTTTTCAGAATTAAAAGAAACAAATGAAGCTTTACTGTCAGTATAAAATGAAAAACAAAAAAACAACCTAGTCCTCACTTTGAGTCAGGGTCAGATTGGCTATAGGGTTCACCGGGAAGACTCCCGGTTGGCCAATGTGCACTGGAGGTCTGTTTTGTTTGTTGACATGTGAGGAGTACTGCTGCCGCCATGGTTAAACAGTATACCTCTGGTGTTTTTCAGGGCCACTTTTAGTTCCAAATACACCCCTGCCCGACTTTGAAAGAAAGTACAATGGAATATGATAGTGCTACATAAGTGTTAATAAATAAATGATTATATGATTATAGATGTTACAACCAAGAATTATAAAACCTCTTGGTATCACTGGGCATTTCAAACAGCAGTGGAAAATTGGCAAAAATGTATTTCCTGTAAGGGACAATTTGTTTTATTGTTTTCTTTGGGGGCCAATGTGTGTGTTTTTTCCTGTGGGGACCAAAATGTTTTTTTTTTTTTTATTGTACAATGGCCCTCATTCCGAGTTGTTCGCTCGGTAAAAATCTTCGCATCGCAGCGATTTTCCGCTTAATGCGCATGCGCAATGTTCGCACTGCGACTGCGCCAAGTAAATTTGCTATGCAGTTAGGAATTTTACTCACGGCTTTTTCATCGTTCTGGAGATCGTAATGTGATTGACAGGAAATGGGTGTTACTGGGCGGAAACAGGCCGTTTTATGGGCGTGTGGGAAAAAACGCTACAGTTTCCGGAAAAAACGCAGGAGTGGCCGGAGAAACGGAGGAGTGTCTGGGCGAACGCTGGGTGTGTTTGTGACGTCAAACCAGGAACGACAAGCACTGAACTGATCGCAGATGCCGAGTAAGTCTGAAGCTACTCAGAAACTGCTACGAGGTGTGTAATCGCAATATTGCGAATACATCGTTCGCAATTTTAAGATGCTAAGATTCACTCCCAGTAGGCGGCGGCTTAGCATGAGCAAATCTGCTAAAATCCGCTTGCGAGCGAACAACTCGGAATGAGGGCCAATGTATTTAATCTGGTCTTGCATCTGAATTGCACCGCGCTTGCATGCACTGCGATGGTGTTCGGACAGAGTTGCAGTAAAGAGTCAGACATGCACCAAGAAGCGCATTGGAAATGTGTTGGGCATTCCTGTTTGGTTTCAGGAGGTTGGCTATCAGATCCAGATGTAAATTAATGTGGGTGTGTTGCTGAAAGTGGTTGCATAAAGAGACATTGAATTGCTCACACTGAAGGCCATACTCAGATGATCTGCACCTAGCATATGGTTGGTGAAGGTTTCAATGGTGCGACCGATAGTGGCGTCTAAAGATGCATAAAACATGATTGCAGCGTCTGTAAACACTGAAGTGGGCATCTCAGTCCTTGCATATTTGGATATTCGGATGTGCACTAGGGAACTGCATTGCAGCGTCATTAGCAAGTCACAGAAGTAACTACAGCAAAAGACGCAAGGAAGGCTGCAACTGCATCCAACCCAGAATTAGACCCTATTAGCAGGAATTCCGCCCCCTTAACAGATCCCACTCTCACTCACTCACTCACTCACTCACTCATTCACTCAGTGTGCATTAGGGATAGCAAAATGTTTTCTCTTACCCAGAATTACCCCTCCCTTTTAGCACCTGAGTGACATCACAATCTGATTGAGCAGCTTGCCAATAAATGTGCATTGTATTTCAGAGAGGCATGGATGGGTCAGCATTAGGAGGGATTGCTGAGTCCAGAGTGCCATTGGAGAAGCTAGGTGTGTCTCCAGGTAGGTTGGCTCTCAGATGCTGTAGGAGCCATTATCGTGTGGCCTTACTCTGGGCTATTAGACCCAGACATATTTGTCATTATTTATGGGGTGGGTTTGGGGTGTGATTTCCCCTGTGTTGGGGCAGTTGAGCTGCTTCAGGTTGGCACACTCTAACACTTTATTAACACTTTGTTTTTCCCTATCACATTGTATATATTTTTGTATTATTTTAATCACACCTCACTCACATAGCACTTATGTGCTTCTTATTAACCCTTATTAACTTTCACCTGTGTGCTGCCCTGGGGTAGCCGGCCTGTGCCAACATGATGGGGTCCCGCACCCTGGACCCACACCTAGTATTATGGACCCCCAGTGACAGAGACGCCTTGCCATTCGGCCTGGGGGCTTAACCCTATATCTGCAGATATACGCAACTAAGATCTCTGTATCATCTGATTATTATGCAGTGTTATTTCTCACTCAGTGTGCATTAGGGATAGCAAAATGTTTTTCTCTTACCCAGAATTACCCTTCCCTTTTAGCACCTGAGTGACATCACAATCTGATTGTGCAGCTTGCCAATAAATGTGCATCAGATCCCACCCCCAAAACAGACCCCGCCCTATTAGGGCTGCTTCCATAAATTGCCCGGGATTGTCTCACATCCCAGTCCGCCCCTGCTTAGGGCACTAGCTCACTGCTTGCCCCCTATCTGACAGGGCAGCTAGTCTGCATCACAAAGTCTCAAAAGTCTTTACAGATCTTTCTCCCACAGGTATAGCTAGCCTGGCCTGACTTTCTCAAGATCACAAGCTTAGTCACAGAGCTTTTGTGGTATTTTCTGCCTCCTGAAGATTTAGGCACTGGCCTCCTGGACCACATTGGACTCTTTAGCTGCAGCAGTCCTACTTAAACTGTATTCACAGGCAGTCCGACTGGCTTCCCCAACAGGCAGCACTTCACATGACTACAACAGTCCCTCATTGACTGTCTACACTCTGCAGACTTTAGGTGTGGTCACAGCTCCTTTTTCTATCATGTGTGGGGGGATCCCTCCAGCCCCACACAGAAACCATGGCACACTACTGCCATCTACCTTCATACTGCCACAGCGGATATGATATAGCGTTACATCGTATTGGTCCATTGAAAGATAGCTGAGATGTCAAAGTGTGCACCCAGTTTTAGATTTTAGCCTATCTCAAATCCCATTAATATAATGTCCTAAAGATGTGGGAGGAAACGAAGGAGGTTGGTGAATTGTTTTGAGAAGACTGAAAAATAAAAATAGCCCCAATTATATCAATCAGCAAATAAAACATAATAATAATAATAATAATAATACTTATTGTGACAGGTATCACAAACCGGATAAACTTCCCCAGTTTCTTTATTTCTTTGTTAGGCAGGATAGCACAGGTATCTTTGAGCATAGCAGTGCAGGTTTACATGAATACAAGTGCATAGCAGTACAGGTTCACATCAGTACAAGTTCAAAGCAATACAGGACCACCTTAGGAAAGGTTCCAAATGGCTTCTAACATAACCCCAGACCCTCAGCTTATCGCCTGGCCACTGGTTGGCATCAGGAGCAATGACCTTCTGAACAAACGCATTTTTAAAGGTAGCAGACAAGTTGTAGTGATTAACCCAACTGTGGCTTACAACAGACTCAGCCAAAACCCAGACTGGATTCCATTAGACCTGTTGCTGCTGCTCCAATACTGCAAAAGCCTGCCATTCTACATTAACTTCATGTGGAATCATGCTGTCCCTGCCACACTCCATCCCCCTTAGCTTCAATCACTCTGGTGAAGCTATGAATTCACCTGACGAGTTCTCTGCCTCAACCCCACCTATTTGTGCAATCTGTCCAGGAACACCCCCCTCAACTTGTTGGCAGAGTGTTGTGGTGTTGGATTGGGATGTTAGTCCACACAACGGCAGTTAACCAGGAAGATGGGTCTATTCATATAACACAGATAACAGCTTGTAATATACAGAAGATGTTCTACAGCAGCAGGAACTCACAGTATATATGTGATGCAGTACAGCAGTGACTGAATACACACAGGATGCGGCTGTATACACACAGGGTGCAGCTGCAGGGCGGACAATGTCACACACACATCTGTGCAGTTTGTCTCTCCCAGGAAGAACATGTGGAGGAAGCGCACGGTCCTGCCGGACACTGTACACAGAGCACCTCCTCCCACACTGAGCCAACACTAGGGAGTGAACACTAGAGCAGGGAAGCTGCCTCTAGAGCTGAGCGTGAAGACAGATGCGGAGTGCTCTACTGTCTAACACTCCCCCCCCCCCCCCCCATTCCCCTCCTCGCTCAAGACTGTCTCCGGTTACATACATGAGCATAACACTTTATCAAAACATTTTTCAATAAAGTTTTCCTGTAACCAAAAATACATTTTACACCATGGTAAGCAAACAGTAAAACAAATCAACATGTCTCAACAATATTACAGTCCACATTTTGTCATGAACATATTCAGCAAGTGTGATGCTATGTAATCCACACTGAGAGACTTATTCTCCACTAACTCATGGATAAAGTGATGTCTAATGGCAATGTGTTTGGACCATCCATAATGCATGGTGCTGGAAGACAAATAAATGTCCTTGTTATTACATGCAATGTTGATAGTCCCACTGTGATAAAGAAGACTAAGCTCATATAAAGTCTCTTTCATCCATAAAGCTTCTTTTGCAGTTTCTGTAAGTGCCATGTACTCTACCTCAGTGGTGGATAGGACAACAGTGGGTTGCTTTCTGCTCGCCCAGCTGAAGGCTGCGCCTGCTAAAACGAACAAGTATCCCGTGTAGGAACGATGGTCATCCTTATCTGATCCCCAATCTGCATCACAGAAAACTTTTAAAATTGTATCTTTTGACTTTGTAAACATCAACTTTAATGAACTTGTATCATTTAGGTACCTCAAGATTTTTTTTTGACTGCAATCCAGTGTTGCCTCCCAGGGTTAATTGCAAAGTGGCATGCCCGGCTCACTGTGTGTGTGATGTCGGGGCGAGTCCCAATACTTGAATACATTAAACTACCAACAGCATTTTGATAAGGAGTCTCTCTAATTTCCTCTATCTCCTCCTGGCTGGTTGATGACATGGCCTTTACCATCTTTATGCTTTTGCTCACTGGTTTTGCATCAGACATCCCATACTTGTGAAGTATTGCTTCAATATATGTCTGTTGATCAATTGTTGATCAATATATATCAGTTGATCAGTCCCATCTTTCAGGTTTTGTACAATTCTCATGCCTAACAAATGATTTGTAGGGCCTAAATCCTTTCTTTCTTTCTTTCATTTGTTTCAGCTGCTGTTTTACATCAGTAATGTGCTCTTCTTGACCTGCTAGCAATAGATCATTCACAAACACAACTATGATGAACCGTTTTTCTTCCATAGTCTTGTGCTATAAGCAGTGATCATTGTCTGACCTGACAAAGTTAATCTCTGACAGCACAGTATCCAGCTTTACATACAAACAATGACCACTTTGCCTTAGGCCATACAAAGATTTCTTTAAGAGGTAAACTTTTCCCTCTTGGAAAATACTCTCGTCATAATGCTCAGGTGGTTCCATATAAATCTCCTCAATAACTCTCCATTTAGGAATGCAGAATCACAGTCTAACTGGTATAACTATAAATCATGAAGTGTAGCAATGACTAACCATAAGGTGCTGTACCTTGCGACAAGAGAAAAGATCTCTCCATAGTTGTTCCCAGATTTTTGTTTGTTTCCTTTAGCAACAAAGCAGGCTTTATAACGAGCAATAGTCCCGTCTGCATTCAGCTTTCTACAGAAGACCCATTTGTTCTTGATTGTTCTACGGTTATTCTGCTTGTCAACTATAGTCCATGTACTGTTATCATCCAGAACTGACAGCTCTGTATCTATTGCTGACTTCAATTCTTTCTAGTCGCTACTTGATATTGCTTCCTGTATGTTTTGGGGTTCACAGAAAGCTTTATTTGCATATTCCTCACTGTATCTTTTAGATGACACACCTTATTTCTCCTCATGGAACTTCTATTTCTTGATTGGGTATCCATATCAACACTTCCAGGTTCAGACATGCTTTCCGCTGCCTGTACATCCAGTGATACATATTGTTGCTGTGGTTCTTGTTCCACTGTTCAAGTGATTGGTGCTGTCTCATGGAACACTACACCTCTAGACTTTAGAAGACGCTTATTTGTAATGTCCCAAAGCCTGTATTCTTTGCGTTCTTCACAGTATCCTAGCATAATATATTCCACTGACTTTGGGTCTAATTTCCGTCTTTGCACCCTTAGGAATATGTGCATAAGCTTTATAACCAAAGACACAGAGGTGATTGACAGCTGGCGTTTTCCTGGACCTCGCCTCCAGTGGCGTTTTACCTTTTATGGCTACTGTGGGCACACGGTTTGTAAGATATACTGCAGTGGACACGGCTTCCGCCCAAAAACTTTTCTCCAGGCCTTCGTCACTCAACATAGTCCATGCTCTCTCAACAATTGTATGATTTACTCGCTCACTCACACCACTTTGTTCTGGCGTGTAAGCAATTGTTAGTTGATGCGATATGCCATATTTTTTCAGGAACTCTGCTAAAACTCTGTTGTCATACTCTCCGCCATTGTCGGATCTCAAGACTTTTAATTTCAGACCAGTCTGAGTTTCCACCAGGTTCTTGTATTCAACAATTTTATTGACAACTTCACTTTTAGCCTTCATAAAATATACATGCATCATCCTTGTGGCATCATCAATAAATGTTATCAAATACTTGTAGCCACTCATTGATTTAATCTCCATCGGACCACATACATCAGTATGCACTAGAGCTAGTGGTATTTCCGCTCTACTAGTCGACTTAGGGAATGGGGTGCGAGTCTTTCCTTTTATACAACTCTACCGCGGGTCAGACCCAGGAGGAACCAGGTTAGCAGAGATTATATACAATACACTGCCAGTATCAACCAAGGCCCAGATATCCAAGCCTTCAATCTGTACCATCAGACGAAACAGGGTGATTTCAGCTGGGGAAAAACTTCCAGCCACTATGCTGACTACAGGTCGTGCTGTCTTCCAAGCACTGCAATCCATCAGCTCACCCTGCTTTGGGCAGTTCCGCCGCACATGACCGGGCTAACCAAACTCAAAACATACTGCTGGAGGTGGGTTGTTTGGTTTAACAACAATGACCTGGGTTCTGGGCTTAGGTACTTGCTGTAACCCTTGGCTTTATTCAATTTTTTCCAGGGTCAGGTACCACTCAATCACCACTGCTAACTCCTCAAATGTCTGGGGGTCAGCTTGCAGGGCACAGTGTAGTACACTACATCTAATACCCATATAACATGGTCTAAAGCAACAGTCTCTACTACTAGCCATGCTTTACTCAGTCTGGCTAGCTTGGCCAGCTGAACTCTTGGAGGCTAAGGCGGACCCAGATGTCACTCATTGGGCTTTACTGGGTCCTGTTAACCCAACTCTACTGAGTATGGCCTTCTTCAGATGAGGGTAGGAGCTAGCTTCAGCTGAGGCAGGGAGCTAACCTGGCAGCCCATTCCTCCTCTGGCCACTTTAAGCATGCTTCAGGGTATTCAAAAGTGCATAAAAATGCCTCAATATCATCTAAGCGTGTACATTTTTGTATATCTTGTGGCTGCTACCCACCTTTAATTCATCATGCAGCAACTGGATCTGAGTTTGCTGCCTCTGAATCTAAGCTTGCTGCTCAACAGCCAGATTTTTTTGGAAAGCAGACAGATTTTGCTGGCTTGTAGCCAATTCAGCAAACACTTTCAATACCTTCTCCATATTTCCCTGCTTTTCATACATAAATTTAGCAGGCTTAATTAACTGGCTAGGGTAAGCCAGATTCCCAACACACTATCTCACAAATGAACAATGTAGCAAAATTCCTGACTTTACAGCCACATATGCAAAAAATGAAAGAAACCTTTTTTAACCTGCAAAACTGAGCAGGGCAGGGGGGAACAAGACACAATTTGGAGGAAATCTCCTCATAATAGCTTCACCTCCAGTGATGTGGCAAATTGATGCACTTTGCAACTAGGGGGTGGCAAAAAGTATGAACCAAAGGATGATCTGTTCAACTTTACAGGTGCCAAGCAATAGCTGTAACTAGAAATAGTTGAGCCAATATAATGTTCCTTCTTATTAAAATTACATTTCTAATGTACCTGAAGAAGTTGGGAATGAAATGGTGGTTGTCGAGATAGCAGCGGTCAGGAGACCCACAGTGACATCCCGACAGTCAAAATCCTGACAAGTGGTGGTAAGTAGTCTAGCCCTCCCCTACTCTAACCCTCCTTTTTAGGTGCCTAAACGGGATGTAGTCAATATCCCGGCAGTCAGGGTCCTGCCGGTCAGAATTCTGACTATGGGATCCCGACTGCTGAGAATGACATCAGCGGCGTCAGGGCTATTACCACTCGTAGAGTGGGAATAGAACCTGTGGTGAGCGCAGCGAGCCCACAGAGTGGCGAATGCAGAGTGGCGAGGGATTTTCTAGCGCTCGCCCCGCAGCTGCCATTCTGGTGGCTAGGATCCCGGGGTAGGTATTCTGACAACCGGGATCCTAGCCGCTGGTATTCCAACACCAACCTGCCTACACATAACCCTCCCATCCTGCAGCCTAACCCTAACCCCCCAGGTGGCACCTAAACCTAACTCCTCCTTCCTGCAGCCTAAACCTAACCCTCCCCGCACCCTAACCCCAAGTACCCTGGGGTCGCCTAAACCTAACCCCCCATCCCCGACATAGTACTTACCCACCATGCTGTCTCACGATCTGGATCCCAACGGTTGGGATTTTGGCATCGGTGTCCTAGCCTATTTCGCTGTCGGTATTCTGTTGTGTGGCAGGATCCCAACCATTGGGATTGTAACCACACTCCCCTGAGAGGGACAAAGGGGGATATTCAGAGATGGATGCAGATCACTGTATATGCAGCAAGATCTGCATTCATCTTCCCACATGCTGTGGGCCGCCCAGCACAGAACATGGCCGTCATCATGTGTGTGGCATCGCCTCATGATGCGTCTGCAATGTAATTGCGGACACCTCAAATTACGGTTGACCCCTGCCAGCACAGCCTGGCTATGCTGGCAGGCAGTCTGTTGCTATTTTTTTTTTTTTTTTTTAAATTATTTTTATTATAATCTCACACCATACAGAGTAGATATATAGCATTTCGAGACATCGAATGGAATATATAGTTAGCATTGTACAACATAATATGCACTATATATAAGCCTCTAGACAAAAGACAGGAAGTTACAGATAATTCAGTCTCATATAAAACCTGGTAGAGATTAAAACATATTTTCAAACTTTTCTCTACATAAAACCTTCGTACCCTTCCAAGAAAGGTAACTTATGTATAACTAAGGATATCAGGGAATTGAGAACATGCTTTAGATCTCCAAGTGTCGCAGACTATAGATGAAAAGAGGTGGTTTAAACATCGGTTCTCCGCCAATATGGACAGAGTATTTCGAATTCCCTAAACATATACATAATATCTAGAACATAAGAAAATAAACTAACATATAATTCCTACTATGGGACACGGGCCGTCGATCCATCCACAGAGCAATCTTCCCATATCGAGGGTCCATATTTCTAGTCAACCCGGTAGACTATTGAAAATAGAACGGAGCGGAGGAGGGGTCCGGAAAAAGGAGAGGAGAGAGGGCAAATCAGATGTTCTAGGGGTTAGGTTGGGCTAATGTGTGGAGGAGGTACCATGAGGTAGATTGAAAGCATTTGTCAATGGCTTGTTTAGTGTGTAGGGGGAGTGTCAAAATGTATGTGTCCCAGCATTGGAACAGGGCAGGGGTGAGCCTCTCCTTATGGATAGAGGCCTCCAGCCAGTCCATGGTGAATAGATGTTGCTATTTTTTTGATCGAAGCGTCTGCGTGTGATGTCACGCAGCCTCCCTGAAAATGCTCCCGGTACGCCCCCATTTGGCCTGGCACACCAGCGAAATGCAGCATCGCCACCCACTCAACCCCCGCCGCTGTCAATCTTGTTGCGGACAAATCCTTCTGGGATGCGTCCGCAATGTGAATGACCGCACAGGTACGATGCGGCCTCTGCCTTACTGATGTAAGGCAAACTGCGATGTGCCCACATTAGCGTCCAAATCTGAATTAGGCCCAAAGTTCAGTAAGGGGATTAAGTTCTGCAATAATTAAGATTTAATTTTAGAGCTTGAGAATTATGTAGCATTTGTTCTAAACTTTATATATACTTCCAGGGGTGAAGCGAGGATGGCTCCGGTGGAGCGCGAGCTCCAGGCACCAAAAAAGTTAGAGGGTGCGTCACCACCCTCCCTCCTCACGCTGCACTGTGGACAACTGTATAGGCACCTGCAGAGTAGGAGCAGAGAGGGTGCACACTGACTCAAAATATAGAAGCCACACTCCTATATTTTTGATGCACCCCGAGTTCCACAAGGCCTTGAACTGCCCGTATTACCAATTTAGGATTTTTAAATACAGTATGTTTTCTTTTCAAATGTAACAATGTAACATGCCACCACATGTTGGCTAGGCTCTTAATTCAGTACAAGGCAGAGGGCACTAAAACATACTCTTGCCCTGGCCACCATAGCACCTAGCTACACCTCTGTCTACATGAATTAAAAAATGTTTGCAACTTTGCATACATTTATATGAACTGGTGCTACTCAAGGTCATAACTTTCCTGAAACATATCTTTATCAATACGATACTGCCAGGGCTATTCTAGGAAGTGAATGTTATTATGTTTGGCCAATGCTTGGAAATGTTATCATAAATTCTAAAATAAGTAAAGAAGCAATCAGTGAAGATATGAAAGAGACTGTAATTACATGGCAGTGAGCTGTAGGATCACATGTAGCTTTATCACTCTCTCCAGTATCTGCATTGTACTGTAATAAGAGCATTTAAGACATTGGTTCTCATTGTAAATATCCCTATCTCATTCTTTGGATTATAATTGTTCCAACATTGGGGGGTTATTCAGAGTCCGCAGCAGTTTTTGCTTAACTAGCAAAAACTGCTATGACTAAAATCGTATGCTGGGGTCCGCCCCTGAACAGGGCAAGACCGTCCGGCATGTATAATGCCGCCCATCTATGCGACCGCAATTCAATTGCGAGCCACTGCTGCCACGTTTCCCTTTGCAGGAAACGCAGGCAATGTCATCAGGCCGCCCCAAAATGGTCATGACATGCATGCGTTTCCTGCTCCACCCCCCCCCCCCCCCCCCCCAACGACGAGTCGCCACCCCCGACCGCCTGCCACATGCCAATCACTTCTGGGACGCGATCACAAACAAAAGCGCTCTCTGCATTATCGGTTTATGTTTTATTTGGTGATGGGTCTCAACTCTCATGAGATCTGGGTGTCACCTCTGCAAGTTACATTATTCATTCTGTGAGGAGGGCAAAGGAGAATTCTTGCATTTGGTACACAGTGAATGCTACAGACATTGAACTCATTGTCATGATTGTGGTACCAGCTTGAGATGACGTGAGCTTTCTAACTCTGTAACATGTTGCATTATCCTGCAGGAGGTAGTCATTAAACGAATGGTAGACTTTGGCCATAAAGTGATGCACATAGGGGGTCATTCCGAGTTGATCGCTCGCTAGCTACTTTTTGCAGCGATGCGATCAGATAGTCGCCGCCTATAGGGGAGTGTATTTTTGCTTTGCAAGTGTGTGCCGCTGAGCGGTACAAAAACGTTTTGTGCAGTTTCTGAGTAGGTTTGAACTTACTCAGCCGCTGCGATCACTTCAGCCTGTTCGGGACCGGAATTGACATCAGACACCCGCACTGCAAACGCCTGGACATGCCGGAGTTCTTCCAAACACTCACAGAAAACGGTCAGTTTCCACCCACAAACGCCTTCTTCCTGTCAATCTCCTTGCGATCGACTGTGCGAATGGATTCTTCGTTAAATCCATCGCTCAGCAACGATCCGTTTTCACACCCTTTTCACATTATTTTAGTATCACCTGAATGTATTAAAGGGCATTTGGAGCAGTTTTCATGAAAAACTGCTCCAAACCCTTTAAATCACTTTTTTTTTAGTAACCCACATCGCATTCCCCATACTTATAATAAGAAATGTGATGTGGCCAAATTTACTAAAAAAAAAAAATTGAAAAAATACCGCAGTGGGCCCTGTGATAATCTCGCCAGCAGGGCCGGTTCAAGGGCGCATAGCGCCCCGGGCAGGAAATGGGGCGTGGCCTAATACAGGGGGCGTGGTCAGTTACGCCCCCTGTACATTCTAGCGCCGCTTGATTGCTGAGCGATGCGCGATGACGTCATCGCGCACCGCACAGCAAAAGGTCCTCTCCACGAAGGGAAACTAGACGCTATGCGTCTAGTTCCCTTCGTGGAGAGGACCTTTGCTGTGCGGTGCGCGATGACGTCATTGCGCACCGCTCAGCAAAGTTACTCTCCACGAAGGGAAACTAGACGCATAGCGTCTAGTTCCCTTCACGGGGGACGGCAGCGGGCAGCGGGCATTTGAGGCGGACGGGGGACACAACGGGCAGCAGTGGCGGATCTTGCCACGGTGCGGCGCCCTCCGGACGGCGCCAGCGCCCTCCGGAAGGCGGCGCCCCGGGCAAAAGTCCTGCTTGCCCGTGGCAAGATCCGCTACTGCTCGCCAGCTCTAGCTGGTGAGATCACAGGGCAGCACTGCGATAGGGAGGCATTTGCCCAGCTTTCTCTGCCCCTGGCAGGGAAAGCTGAGCGGGACCCTGCTTCAGTGATCAGCTATGTGTGTCCATCGCTGATCACAGTGTAAAAAGGAAAAAAGAAAAGGAAAAAAAAAACAAAACCATACTCACCTGTCCAAGGACCGGTGTCCGCTGCTCCGCTGAGCGCTGCCAGGCGCTGGGTCCCCCATGTGCTGCACTGTGACCAGGGCCGGATTAACAATGGGCCGGGTTTAGCTGCAGCTACGGGCCCCCCATTGAAAATAGGCCCACAGAGCTCCCTGCAGTGTAGCCAGTGTTGACAGGAATTTTTTTTCCTGTCACCACGACCAGCCCGGCCACCCAATAACATGGGGGGTCATTCCGAGTTGATCGTTGGTCATTCCGGGCTACGATCATGTCCATAGACATGCGGGGAGACGCCCAGCACAGGGCTATCCCGCCCCGCATGTCAGTGCCCCCCCCTCTTTAGGAGTAGCTCCCGGCCAGCGCAGCTTTAGCGTGCTGGCCAGGAGCTACTTATCGCTCCCCGGTCCGCAGCGGCTGCATGTGACGTCACGTAGCCGCTGCGGCCCGCCCCCTGCACGGTCCGGCCACGCCTGTGTTGGCCGGACCATGCACACATAACGGCGGCCAAACGCCGCCGTTTCGTCTCCCCACACCCAGCGACCGCCTCTGCCTGTCAATCAGGCAGAGGCGATCGTACTGCAGCAACGGCCTTCGGCCATTTGGCATGCGCCGGTGCACTGCAGCGCCGGTGCATGCGCAGTTCTGACCCGAACGCACCGCTGCGATAAGCTACAGCGTGCGATCGGGTCAGAATGACCCCCATGATCACCCGCATATCCCTGTTTCCAGCCAGCCAATGGAAGCCCCTCCTACAGTACATCAGATTCAGGGACAGTCGAAGCACCACCCCTGAACCCGACTGAAGCAGCTACTCCCATTGCAGTCACAAGCTCCAGCTCTCGGATCCATCAAAAGGCCCGCCTCCCGGACTTGTCATAAGCCCCGCCTTCCAAACCCGCCATAAGCCTCGCCTCCCTGACCCGTCATAAGCCCCGCCTTCCGGACCTGCTATACAGCCCGCCTCCCGGACCTGTCATAAGCCCCGCCTCCCGGACCCGTCGCATCAGATGCTCCACTTCTCTTAGAACCGCTGAGTCTTAAGTCATTTTTTAAGCAGCTTGGTAGGCCAGCGGGGACTCTGGGGGAGCTGATAGACTGTTTCAGTGACAGGAGATTTAAAATGCAGCACACAGGGGTCGCAGCTTTTCTTGTATACATGCTGCGCCCCCTGACCCCATTTCTGACCTCCCCTTGTCCTCTGCTGCTCTTTTTCCCAGCTACGATGCTCTCTTCCTGGGTATATACCACTCGGAGGAGCACTGGGCTTGGTGTTTGGAAGGATGTGCCATTCACCCTAAATTACCTGGGAAATCAGATGCAGCTGCCTAGGTACGACCGCATCATTCATGCCACTGCTCCCTAAGTATACTGTACATATGTCCCACTTCACCTTTTATCACCTGTGTATTTTATCCCTTCCCACCTATGTTCTGTCCCTTCACACCTGTGCCACTTCTTCTTTTACAATCTATGCCTCTGCCCCCTCTCCACCTGTATCTCTGCCCCTTCCGTGTCTCTGCCCCCTTTACCACGTGGGCTTTGGCCAGCGTCTCCATCTGTATGTATACCCACACTCCACCTATGTCTCTGCCTCCCTCTCCAACCTGTATCTCTACCCCCTCCCCACCTTTGTCTGCCCCCTTCACCACCTGTGCTTTTGCCCCTCTCCAACCTGTTTCTTTACCACCTCACAACCTGTGTCTGTCCCCTTCTCTCTACCTGTGCTTCAGCCTCCCTCTTCATTTGTGTCTCTACCACCTTCACTACCTGTGTTTCCACTAGAGATGAGCGCCGGAAATTTTTCGGGTTTTGTGTTTTGGTTTTGGGTTCGGTTCCGCGGCCGTGTTTTGGGTTCGACCGCGTTTTGACAAAACCTCACCGAATTTTTTTTGTCGGATTCGGGTGTGTTTTGGATTCGGGTGTTTTTTTTTAAAAACACTAAAAAACAGCTTAAATCATAGAATTTGGGGGTCATTTTGATCCCAAAGTATTATTAACCTCAAAAACCATAATTTACACTCATTTTCAGTCTATTCTGAATACCTCACACCTCACAATATTATTTTTAGTCCTAAAATTTGCACCTAGGTCGCTGGATGACTAAGCTAAGCGACCCTAGTGGCCGACACAAACACCGGGCCCATCTAGGAGTGGCACTGCAGTGTCACGCAGGATGTCCCTTCCAAAAAACCCTCCCCAAACAGCACATGACGCAAAGAAAAAAAGAGGCGCAATGAGGTAGCTGTGTGAGTAAGATAAGCGACCCTAGTGGCCGACACAAACACCGGGCCCATCTAGGAGTGGCACTGCAGTGTCACGCAGGATGTCCCTTCCAAAAAACCCTCCCCAAACAGCACATGACGCAAAGAAAAAAAGAGGCGCAATGAGGTAGCTGTGTGAGTAAGATAAGCGACCCTAGTGGCCGACACAAACACCGGGCCCATCTAGGAGTGGCACTGCAGTGTCACGCAGGATGGCCCTTCCAAAAAACCCTCCCCAAACAGCACATGACGCAAAGAAAAAAAGAGGCGCAATGAGGTAGCTGTGTGAGTAAGATAAGCGACCCTAGTGGCCGACACAAACACCGGGCCCATCTAGGAGTGGCACTGCAGTGTCACGCAGGATGGCCCTTCCAAAAAACACTCCCCAAACAGCACATGACGCAAAGAAAAAAAGAGGCGCAATGAGGTAGCTGTGTGAGTAAGATAAGCGACCCTAGTGGCCGACACAAACACCGGGCCCATCTAGGAGTGGCACTGCAGTGTCACGCAGGATGGCCCTTCCAAAAAACACTCCCCAAACAGCACATGACGCAAAGAAAAAAAGAGGCGCAATGAGGTAGCTGTGTGAGTAAGATAAGCGACCCTAGTGGCCGACACAAACACCGGGCCCATCTAGGAGTGGCACTGCAGTGTCACGCAGGATGGCCCTTCCAAAAAACACTCCCCAAACAGCACATGACGCAAAGAAAAAAAGAGGCGCAATGAGGTAGCTGTGTGAGTAAGATAAGCGACCCTAGTGGCCGACACAAACACCGGGCCCATCTAGGAGTGGCACTGCAGTGTCACGCAGGATGTCCCTTCCAAAAAACCCTCCCCAAACAGCACATGATGCAAAGAAAAAAAGAGGCGCAATGAGGTAGCTGTGTGAGTAAGATAAGCGACCCTAGTGGCCGACACAAACACCGGGCCCATCTAGGAGTGGCACTGCAGTGTCACGCAGGATGTCCCTTCCAAAAAACCCTCCCCAAACAGCACATGACGCAAAGAAAAAAAGAGGCGCAATGAGGTAGCTGTGTGAGTAAGATAAGCGACCCTAGTGGCCGACACAAACACCGGGCCCATCTAGGAGTGGCACTGCAGTGTCACGCAGGATGGCCCTTCCAAAAAACATTCCACAAACAGCACATGACGCAAAGAAAAATTAAAGAAAAAAGAGGTGCAAGATGGAATTGTCCTTGGGCCCTCCCACCCACCCTTATGTTGTATAAACAGGACATGCACACTTTAACCAACCCATCTTTTCAGTGACAGGGTCTGCCACACGACTGTGACTGAAATGACGGGTTGGTTTGGACCCCCACCAAAAAAGAAGCAATTAATCTCTCCTTGCACAAACTGGCTCTACAGAGGCAAGATGTCCACCTCATCATCATCCTCCGATATATCACCGTGTACATCCCCCTCCTCACAGATTATCAATTCGTCCCCACTGGAATCCACCATCTCAGCTCCCTGTGTACTTTGTGGAGGCAATTGCTGCTGGTCAATGTCTCCACGGAGGAATTGATTATAATTCATTTTAATGAACATCATCTTCTCCACATTTTCTGGATGTAACCTCGTACGCCGATTGCTGACAAGGTGAGCGGCGGCACTAAACACTCTTTCGGAGTACACACTTGTGGGAGGACAACTTAGGTAGAATAAAGCCAGTTTGTGCAAGGGCCTCCAAATTGCCTCTTTTTCCTGCCAGTATAAGTACGGACTGTGTGACGTGCCTACTTGGATGCGGTCACTCATATAATCCTCCACCATTCTTTCAATGTTGAGAGAATCATATGCAGTGACAGTAGACGACATGTCCGTAATCGTTGTCAGGTCCTTCAGTCCGGACCAGATGTCAGCATCAGCAGTCGCTCCAGACTGCCCTGCATCACCGCCAGCGGGTGGGCTCGGAATTCTGAGTCTTTTCCTCGCACCCCCAGTTGCGGGAGAATGTGAAGGAGGAGATGTTGACAGGTCGCGTTCCGCTTGACTTGACAATTTTCTCACCAGCAGGTCTTTCAACCCCAGCAGACTTGTGTCTGCCGGAAAGAGAGATCCAAGGTAGGCTTTAAATCTAGGATCGAGCACGGTGGCCAAAATGTAGTCCTCTGATTTCAACAGATTGACCACCCGTGAATCCTTGTTAAGCGAATTAAGGGCTCCATCCACAAGTCCCACATGCCTAGCGGAATCGCTCCGTGTTAGCTCCTCCTTCAATGTCTCCAGCTTCTTCTGCAAAAGCCTGATGAGGGGAATGACCTGACTCAGGCTGGCAGTGTCTGAACTGACTTCACGTGTGGCAAGTTCAAAGGGCATCAGAACCTTGCACAACGTTGAAATCATTCTCCACTGCGCTTGAGACAGGTGCATTCCACCTCCTATATCGTGCTCAATTGTATAGGCTTGAATGGCCTTTTGCTGCTCCTCCAACCTCTGAAGCATATAGAGGGTTGAATTCCACCTCGTTACCACTTCTTGCTTCAGATGATGGCAGGGCAGGTTCAGTAGTTTTTGGTGGTGCTCCAGTCTTCTGTACGTGGTGCCTGTACGCCGAAAGTGTCCCGCAATTCTTCTGGCCACCGACAGCATCTCTTGCACGCCCCTGTCGTTTTTTAAATAATTCTGCACCACCAAATTCAAGGTATGTGCAAAACATGGGACGTGCTGGAATTTGCCCATATTTAATGCACACACAATATTGCTGGCGTTGTCCGATGCCACAAATCCACAGGAGAGTCCAATTGGGGTAAGCCATTCCGCGATGATCTTCCTCAGTTGCCGTAAGAGGTTTTCAGCTGTGTGCGTATTCTGGAAACCGGTGATACAAAGCGTAGCCTGCCTAGGAAAGAGTTGGCGTTTGCGAGATGCTGCTACTGGTGCCGCCGCTGCTGTTCTTGCGGCGGGAGTCCATACATCTACCCAGTGGGCTGTCACAGTCATATAGTCCTGACCCTGCCCTGCTCCACTTGTCCACATGTCCGTGGTTAAGTGGACATTGGGTACAGCTGCATTTTTTAGGACACTGGTGACTCTTTTTCTGAGGTCTGTGTACATTTTCGGTATCGCCTGCCTAGAGAAATGGAACCTAGATGGTATTTGGTACCGGGGACACAGTACCTCCAACAAGTCTCTAGTTGGCTCTGCAGTAATGATGGATACCGGAACCACGTTTCTCACCACCCAGGATGCCAAGGCCTCAGTTATCCGCTTTGCAGTAGGATGACTGCTGTGATATTTCATCTTCCTCGCAAAGGACTGTTGGACAGTCAATTGCTTGGTGGAAGTAGTAAAAGTGGTCTTACGACTTCCCCTCTGGGATGACCATCGACTCCCAGCAGCAACAACAGCAGCGCCAGCAGCAGTAGGCGTTACACGCAAGGATGCATCGGAGGAATCCCAGGCAGGAGAGGAATCGTCAGAATTGCCAGTGACATGGCCTGCAGGACTATTGGCATTCCTGGGGAAGGAGGAAATTGACACTGAGGGAGTTGGTGGGGTGGTTTGCGTGAGCTTGGTTACAAGAGGAAGGGATTTACTGGTCAGTGGACTGCTTCCGCTGTCACCCAAAGTTTTTGAACTTGTCACTGACTTATTATGAATGCGCTGCAGGTGACGTATAAGGGAGGATGTTCCGAGGTGGTTAACGTCCTTACCCCTACTTATTACAGCTTGACAAAGGCAACACACGGCTTGACACCTGTTGTCCGCATTTCTGTTGAAATACTTCCACACCGAAGAGCTGATTTTTTTTGGTATTTTCACCAGGCATGTCAGTGGCCATATTCCTCCCACGGACAACAGGTGTCTCCCCGGGTGCCTGACTTAAACAAACCACCTCACCATCAGAATCCTCCTGGTCAATTTCCTCCCCAGCGCCAGCAACACCCATATCCTCCTCATCCTGGTGTACTTCAACACTGACATCTTCAATCTGACTATCAGGAACTGGACTGCGGGTGCTCCTTCCAGCACTTGCAGGGGGCGTGCAAATGGTGGAAGGCGCATGCTCTTCACGTCCAGTGTTGGGAAGGTCAGGCATCGCAACCGACACAATTGGAGTCGGACTCTCCTTGTGGATTTGGGATTTCGAAGAACGCACAGTTCTTTGCGGTGCTACTGCTTTTGCCAGCTTGAGTCTTTTCATTTTTCTAGCGAGAGGCTGAGTGCTTCCATCCTCATGTGAAGCTGAACCACTAGCCATGAACATAGGCCAGGGCCTCAGCCGTTCCTTGCCACTCCGTGTGGTAAATGGCATATTGGCAAGTTTACACTTCTCCTCCGACAATTTTATTTTAGGTTTTGGAGTCCTTTTTTTACTGATATTTGGTGTTTTGGATTTGACATGCTCTGTACTATGACATTGGGCATCGGCCTTGGCAGACGACGTTGCTGGCATTTCATCTTCTCGGCCATGACTAGTGGCAGCAGCTTCAGCACGAGGTGGAAGTGGATCTTGATCTTTCCCTAATTTTGGAACCTCAACATTTTTGTTCTCCATATTTTAATAGGCACAACTAAAAGGCACCTCAGGTAAACAATGGAGATGGATGGATACTAGTATACTTATGGATGGACTGCCGAGTGCCGACACAGAGGTAGCTACAGCCGTGGACTAACGTACTGTGTCTGCTGCTAATATAGACTGGATGATAATGATATGAAATCAATATATATATGTATGTATATATAATATCACTAGTACTGCAGCCGGACAGGTAGATAATATATTTATTAGGTAATGATGACTGATGACGGACCTGCTGGACACTGTCAGCTCAGCAGCACCGCAGACTGCTACAGTAAGCTACTATACTATAGTAGTATGTACAAAGAAGAAAGAAAAAAAAAACCACGGGTAGGTGGTATACAATTATGGATGGACTGCCGAGTGCCGACACAGAGGTAGCTACAGCCGTGGACTACCGTACTGTGTCTGCTGCTAATATAGACTGGATGATAATGATATGAAATCAATATATATATGTATGTATATATAATATCACTAGTACTGCAGCCGGACAGGTAGATAATATATTTATTAGGTAATGATGACTGATGACGGACCTGCTGGACACTGTCAGCTCAGCAGCACCGCAGACTGCTACAGTAAGCTACTATACTATAGTAGTATGTACAAAGAAGAAAGAAAAAAAAAAACCACGGGTAGGTGGTATACAATTATGGATGGACTGCCGAGTGCCGACACAGAGGTAGCTACAGCCGTGGACTAACGTACTGTGTCTGCTGCTAATATAGACTGGATGATTGATAATGAGATGAAATCAATATATATATGTATGTATATATAATATCACTAGTACTGCAGCCGGACAGGTAGATAATATATTTATTAGGTAATGATGACTGATGACGGACCTGCTGGACACTGTCAGCTCAGCAGCACCGCAGACTGCTACAGTAAGCTACTATACTCTATAGTAGTATGTACAAAGAAGAAAGAAAAAAAAAAAACACGGGTAGGTGGTATACAATTATGGATGGACTGCCGAGTGCCGACACAGAGGTAGCTACAGCCGTGGACTACCGTACTGTGTCTGCTGCTAATATAGACTGGATGATAATGAGATGAAATCAATATATATATATATGTATGTATATATAATATCACTAGTACTGCAGCCGGACAGGTAGATAATATATTTATTAGGTAATGATGACTGATGACGGACCTGCTGGACACTGTCAGCTCAGCAGCACCGCAGACTGCTACAGTAAGCTACTATACTATAGTAGTATGTACAAAGAAGAAAGAAAAAAAAAAAACCACGGGTAGGTGGTATACAATTATGGATGGACTGCCGAGTGCCGACACAGAGGTAGCTACAGCCGTGGACTAACGTACTGTGTCTGCTGCTAATATAGACTGGATGATTGATAATGAGATGAAATCAATATATATATGTATGTATATATAATATCACTAGTACTGCAGCCGGACAGGTAGATAATATATTTATTAGGTAATGATGACTGATGACGGACCTGCTGGACACTGTCAGCTCAGCAGCACCGCAGACTGCTACAGTAAGCTACTATACTCTATAGTAGTATGTACAAAGAAGAAAGAAAAAAAAAAAAACACGGGTAGGTGGTATACAATTATGGATGGACTGCCGAGTGCCGACACAGAGGTAGCTACAGCCGTGGACTAACGTACTGTGTCTGCTGCTAATATAGAGTCTAGACTGGATGATAAATTATTGATAATGAGATGAAATCAATATAATATCACTAGTACTGCAGCCGGACAGGTACTATATATATTTATTATGTAATGACTGATGACGGACCTGCTGGACACTGTCAGGTCAGCACAGCACCGCAGACTGCTACAGTAAGCTACTATAGTAGTATGTATAAAGAAGAATGAAAAAAAAAAACCACGGGTAGGTGGTATACAATATTATATATATATATTATATACAATTATATATATATATATATATATATATATATTAAACTGGTGGTGATTGATTATTAAACTGGTGGTCACTTCAGGTCACGTTGCAACTTGCAACTAGTACTCCGAGGCCTAAGCAGACAATCACAAAATATATTATTATACTGGTGGTCAGTGTGGTCACAACAATGCCAGTGTGGCACTGACTCTGGCAGCAAAAGTGTGCACTGTACGTTATATGTACTCCTGAGTCCTGCTCTCAGACTCTAACTGCTCCCCACTGTCAGTGTCTCCCCCACAAGTCAGATAATACACTTACAGTCACACTATCTATTATCTAATCTAGTATAAATATCACTTCAGCAAGTAGTATAGTAGTATACAGTATAGTAGTACTCCTCCTAATAATGCTCCCCAAAATACTGTGTCTCTCTCTTCTCTAAACGGAGAGGACGCCAGCCACGTCCTCTCCCTATGACTCTCAATGCATGTGTGAAAATGGCGGCGACGCGCGGCTCCTTATATAGAATCCGAGTCTCGCGATAGAATCCGAGCCTCGCGAGAATCCGACAGCGTGATGATGACGTTCGGGCGCGCTCGGGTTAGCCGAGCAAGGCGGGAAGATCCGAGCCTGCTCGGACCCGTGTAAAAAACCTGAAGTTCGGGCGGGTTCGGATTCAGAGGAACCGAACCCGCTCATCTCTAGTTTCCACCCCTCTTGCCACGCGTGACTTCCTATTTGTGCCTTTGCCTTGTTCTTGTTGTGTCATTGCCCCCTTTACCCCTGTGCCTCTGCTTCCCTCCCCACCTGTTTCTCTGCCCTCTTCCGACCTATGTCCCTTTCCCCCTCTCCACCTAGATCACTGCTTTCTTCCTCAATTGCGTCTCTGTCGTCTCTCTGCCAGCGTTTCCACCTGCCTCACCATCTGTGCCTCTGCCTTCTCTCCAGTTGCGCTTCCACTTCCCTCTCCAAATGCATCTCTGCCTCCCTCCCCACCTGTATCTCTGCTCCCTTTCCATCTGTATCTTTGCCTGCTTTCCACCTGTATCTCTACCTTCCTCTCCACCTGTGCTTCTGCCTTCTCCCCTTCTGCGCTTCCACTTCCCTCTCCAAATGCATCTCTACTTCCCTCCCCACCTGTATCTCTGCCCCCTTTCCATCTTTTAATCTACCCCCTTCCATCAGTACCTCTAACCCCATCTCCACCTGTGCCTCTGCCTTCTCTACATCTTATCTATGCTTCTGCTTCCCTCTACAAATGTATCTCTGCCGCCAACCCAACCTGTGACTCTGTTCCCTTCACCATCTGTGCTTGCACCCCTTTTGCCACCTGCTCCTCTCACCAACTGTGAAGAAAAGTGGTTATCGAGCAGTGCCTGATGGAGCAAGAAGACATCTCTCCCAGCTCACCCACAGTGTCCTGCGCAGTGAAGTGCTGCAACGTTTGGGAGGGAGAGTATACCGAGCCTGATTCACAGTCGCTGGCAGGCACTGATTCACTGAAAAACACCCAGAGTAGTCCATCCCATCCCCAAGACCAAGTCTGCACCCTTCCTGCTCCTATACCTGACTGTCTTTTTTATCTTCTACTCCTCCCATCCCCATCCTCAAGCACACCCCTCCTTTCCCCCTATCCTGCCTGTACTGCCTCACTCTAAACTTCTCCCACCTCTGGAGCTGCTCTGTATGCAGAGACCAGGGCAAAGAGACAGAGACAAATGTAATGTGGGGAGGCAGCGTAATAATGCAGTGTGGGGGATGTAGTGTAGTGGGGAGGTAGTGCAGTGATGTTGTATAGGGAGGTAGTGCAGTGATGTAGTGTGGGGAGTTTGTGCAGTGACAGTGCAGGGATGTAGTGTAGAAATATATTTCAGAGATTCAGTGTGTGGAAGTAGCGTAGTGATATAGTGTGTGAAGGTAGTGCAGCGATGTAGTGCAGAGATGTGGTATAGTGATTGTGACAGGACGGTCCCGTACGAAAGCACTCGCCGCTTTCGCGTCCCGTCGGCTGCGCACAGAATGGAAGGTCAAGTCACACGAGGCCTGACCACATAGGGGATTCCCGCTTACCGCCAGTAACCGCCTGTTACTGACTCCACCCACTGCGTTATGGGCGGGTTTATGCTGCCACCACCAAACTCCTAACCTGCCGTGGCGTTTGGAACCACGGTTCTGCTCTGTATGTGCCGACGCACTGCCTTACCACACCTGTGTGGTGTTGACGAATCCCCACTAGCCACTTGCTAGGCCTCTACCGGTAGCTGGCGGAAGGCGGAACTTGGAGACGTTAGGTGCTTCCCTGGACAGCCGGAGGACGGGGCTAGGTTTGGCATAACCCTGTAGGTCACAAGATGACGCGGTCTTCTTGAGGCAAATGGTATTTATTTTCTCAATAGTTCTAAAGAGAACTCTTCCCTATTGCTAGGGGCAACAGCATACAGCAAGATGTTCCAGCAGAATAAGATGGTACAACTACAATACAACTCTGGAGGCACGCAGGTCTCCTTTTTATCTCAGTTCTACACACAGTACCACAGGGGGGTAAGCCCTCCCTGTCTTCTCCAACCAATCAGGTTATCGCAGAAAATATAAATAAATACAAGTTACATTTCAAAAGTTAAGAATTAGATAAAGCACATTCCTGCTCCTCTTCATATATAACCATACCAGTGGCTTTCCCAAACACAATCTGATTATCATGTTCCTGTCTCTTTCACAAATGTAAATGTAACTTGCATTTCAATTGCATTCACCCTCTCACACATAGACAACGTTCTTATACTGTAAATTAAACATAATCTGCATCACACATAATGCAGCCTAAGAAATCTTACATCAAACTGTTGGTAAACGAAACCCACTAGTTTGCATTCATAAAACACAATCTGATTTAGCAGCCCCTTGTGTCTCCATGCAAAACCGGTTTTGAGTCAACACACCACAGGAGATGCTGAAGGCACAGTCTTCTTTCCAAACCTTCATTTGTACCTGAAAGAAAACATTTGCCGACCAAAAGGCCTGCTAATCGACACCCTGCTTTAGCTAGGGCAATTAACATATGACTGGCTATGTACAAATTGCTCAACAACAATTGTCAAGGTCTTTTAGAAACAAAATACCTTGTACTTTCCTCATAAGTGCCCTGTACATCAGTTCATCATTCTCCAACTGCGCACTGCGCAGCGATAGAACATATGACACCTTATTAAACATATTTTAAATACCCGGTGCCTAGCACCCACAATACATTTAAAGATGGCGACTAGCGCCAGTGCACAGTTTAAAAGTGGCGCCAAGAGCTCATTGTCCTCCTAATGGTGCCGGGCACTAGGGGTTAACCACTTCAGTGCCGCGGCTGCCATTACACATGTGGCTGGTTAGTCTCTCCGGTCACAGTGATATAGTGCTAGGACTTAGTGTGGAGAGGTATATCAGTTATACTATATAGTGCATGGATGGGGTATGAGTAGGTAACAGCACTGTAGTGTTGGGAGATAGTTTGAGGAGGTGTAGTGTGGGGTGGTAATGAAGTGATATACTGCGTGGATGTAGTGCAGTGATATAGTGCAGGGAGGTAGTGTAGTGATTTAGTGTGGAGAGTTAGTTCAGTTATACTGTATACAGAAGTGCACGGATGAGGTGTGAGTAGGTAATGTAATGTTGGAAGGTAGTTTGTAGAGGTATAGTGTGGAGATGAAGTGTGGGGAGGTAGCATAGTGATATAGTGTAGGGATGCAGTGTAAGATAACATGTGTTGTACAATCTGAGAGTATACCCTGAGAATTGTGGTAACTGGACTTGCAGGGACAGAACTTTCTTGCAAGCTCTGTCCCTGTATGCAATAATTGATACTTCCTTGCGATAAATTCAATTATTGCAGTCAAATTTATTACAGTCCATCCATATCTCGGATGCAGATTGTGATACATACGCCCCATAGGGGGTCATTCCAAGTTGTTCGCTCGCTAGCAGATTTTAGCAGCATTGCACACGCTAGGCCGCCGCCCTCTGGGAGTGTATCTTAGCATAGCAGAATTGCGAACGAAAGATTAGCAGAATTGCGAATAGAAAATTCTTAGCAGTTTCTGAGTAGCTCGAGACTTACTCCTACACTGCGATCAGCTCAGCCCGTTTCGTTCCTGGTTTGATGTCACAAACACGCCCTGCATTCGGCCAGCCACTCCCCCGTTTCTCCAGACACTCCCGCGTTTTATCCTGGCACGCCTGCGTTTTTCCGCACACTCCCTGAAAACGGTCAGTTTCCGCTCAGAAACACCCACTTCCTGTCAATCACACTCCGATCACTTCAACGATGAAAATTCTTAGTTCGGACGTGAGTAAATCTACTAAGTTTTGTGCTAAAATACTTAGCGCATGCGCACTGCGTACCATGCGCATGCGCATTTTTGCCTTAATCACTCCGTTGCGAAAATCGGCAACGAGCGAACAACTCGGAATGACCCCCATAGTGCGGAGATGTAGTGTAGTAGTGACATAGGGGGTAATTCCAAGTTGATCGCAGCAGGAAATTTTTTAGCAGTTGGGCAAAACCATGTGCACTGCAGGGGGGGCAGATATAACATTTGCAGAGAGAGTTAGATTTGGGTGGGGTGTGTTCAATCTGCAATCTAATTTGCAGTGTAAAAATAAAGCAGCCAGTATTTACCCTGCACAGAAACAATATAACCCACCCAAATCTAACTCTTTCTGCACATGTTATATCTGCCTCCCCTGCAGTGCACATGGTTTTGCCCAATTGCTATCAAAAATCCTGCTGCGATCAACTTGGAATTACCCCCCTAGTGAAGAAATATGGGTGGTCATTCCGAGTTGTTCGCTCGCTAGCAGTTTTTAGCAGCCGTGCAAACGCTATGCTGCCTCCCACTGGGAGTGTATTTTAGCTTAGCAGAAGTGCGAACGAAAGGATCGCAGAGCGGCGGCATCATTTTTTTTGTGCAGTTTTAGAGTAGCTCAATACCTACTCAGCGCTTGTGATGACTTCAGACTGTTCAGTTCCTGTTTTGACGTCACAAACACGCCCTGCGTTCGCCCGGCCACGCCTGCATTTTTTCAAACACTCCCTGAAAACGGTCAGTTGACACCCAGAAACGCCCACTTCATGTCAATCACTGTGCGGCCAACAGTGCGACTGAAAAGCTTCGCTAGACCTTGTGTGAAACGACATCATTCGTTGTAATAGTACTTCGCGCGTGTGCATTGCGCCGCATACACATGCGCGGAAGTGCAGTTTTTTTGCCTTATCGCTGCACAGCGAGCGAATGCAGCTAGCGATCAACTCGGAATGACCACCATAGTGTGGGAAGAAGCGCACTGATGTAGTATGCCACCACGCCCCCCTTACCAAGCAGGAAGAAATTATTTGTAGTGCTAGTCCCACCCACTGCGTGACACACAATAGGCCCATTATAAATTTCAGCTCCAGGCCTATGTGGACCTTAATCTGGCACTGGCTGTGATCCCGGTGCAGTAAAGTGATGCTGAAAAGTGGAAGCGCACTTTACAGCACCGGGGGTCACCGCAGCACACAGGATCTGGCGTCGGGCAGCCCAGCAGAAACAGCGCGGACCGGCTCCATGGACTGGTAAGTATATTGATCTGCTCGGTGGGGTGTCCGCGGCGCGTGGTGGTAGTCGCGATGGGGGAGTCGATCAGACGGCGGCAGTAGTGGCGATATCGGCGGGGCGGCGCATGCACAGCAGGACATCCAGGTATTTTTTCCAAAAAATACCCCAATGATGCTGCGGAATATCATCGCAGGGACAGAGCTTGACCACAAGCTCTGTCCCTGCATGCGATAATTGATACATCCTTGCGATGTAATCGATGTAATCACCATCCGCATGGATGCGGATGGTGATAAATAGGCCCCTTAGTTTCTTGCATTTACATAATGCTCAACTGGTATTAAGGGCTCTAATGTGTGCCAAAAAAACACACTCCCACATCGTTACACTACCACCACCAACCTAAACTTTTGACATCAGGCAGGTTGGATCTATAGATTCATGTTGTTTACATCAAAATCTGAGCTTATCATCTGCATTTCACAGCAGAAATAGAGAGAGATACATCAAACCAGGCAACTCGCTTATAGGAGTGGAACCTGTTGTGGTCCTCTGTTACTGAGTGTTGATAGGAGTGAAACCCAGTGTGGTTGTCTTTTACAGTTCCCATCCATTTCGAGGTTCAATGTGCTGTGCATTCAGAAATCCTCTGATGCATACCACTCTTGTTACCCGTGGTTATTTGAGTTACTGTTGCCTTCCCATTAGCAAGACATTTTTGCACACCGAACTGACATTCAGTAGATGCTTTGGCCCTCATTCAACTTCAGTTGTAGTTTGCCGTTTTGCCCAGCACAGGGCAAGGCTGCTCAGCATGCAAATACCCTGCAGCGAAGCAATTGCACTGTAATTGCAATCACATCGCTATGTGGAAGGCCCCTGCCTTCACAGCCAGGCTGCAAAGGCAGGCACAGAGCCACCATTTTTCAGGTCGTAGCGGCCTTGTGTGACGTCACACCGCCACCCGAACCTGCCCCCGTTTCTGGTGACACGCCCATCCAATGCTAAATCGACGCATCCATAATGCAGCGTCGCCGCCCCGCGTACGCCTCTGCCTGTCAATCAAGCAGAGGCGATCACTTAACTGAGATGCAATCGCATCTCCCACCTGAATCCGTCTGAAGCTGAATATTCCCCTTTGTCTTGCATACCATCCTCAATAAACTCTACAGATTGTTATGAAAATCCCTGAAGATCAGCAGTTTCTGAGATATTCAAACAAGCCTGACTGGCAAGAACAAACATTCCACAGTCAACGTAATTTCCATACATTGCTTCCCCATTGTGTTGTTTGGTCTGAATAACTACAGTAATGCATTGAGTTGCTGCTATATGATTGGCTGACAAGATAATGGCATTAACCAGGGCCAGTGCAACGTTTTTGGCCACCTTAGGCAAAGATTCACCCTACCGCCCCCGCTCCCCACAATACATTCTTCCCAGCTAAAACCTCAATCACATGCTTTTAACTAAATCTTGGGTACAACATTTGTGTGTGCAATCTGGACAATACTATGCCCTAATATATAATATGCCACACAGCTGTGCCCGCAATACAGAATATTTCCACACATTAGTGGCCCAATATATAATACCACACATTAGTGCCCCAATACATAATGCCACACATCAGTGCCCCAATACATAATGCCACACATCAGTATCCCAATAGGTAATTATGCTACACATCAGTGCCACAGTATATATGCCATGCATCAGTGCCACAATACATATGCCATGCATCAGTGCCACAATACATATGCCATACATCAGTGCCACAATACATAATATGCCACACATCAGTGCCCCCTATACTTTACTATGCTACATAACAGTGCCCCAATACATAATGCCAAACATCAATATCAAGCTTTTAAAAACAAATTTAATAAGACATTTCTAATGGTTAGTATATAAAATCAAATGTTCCCTCAAAGGTCGACACAGGAACAATGTTGACATGGACAATAGGTTGGCATGAAAAAGGTTGAAACGGAAAAGGGTCGACATGGGTTTTTGCACTTTTTGGGGTGTCGTTTACTCTGTAAAATGACCGGGAACCCTAATTACTGCACCGATTCGCTTGCCATGCCTCGGGCAAGGTTATTATTCCCAGTCGTAAACCACGTGGATGGTAAAGTATGAAAAAGTTAAGACTGAAAAACATTTTTTGCCGCGCGCGCGCGCACGCACACACAGTACCTAAAAGAAATTTTTCTACTTGCACCACTGGTCGGCAGCAACAGGTGGACATGGTCACTCCCTTTGAGTACAGCACTATTCCGAATTCACCAGAAGTGGGAAGCTAGGCCGAATATCTTTTAACCCCTGTAACAACCTAAGGGGTCTATTTATTACACCCTTTTTTACATTATTTCAGTATCACCTAAATGTATTAAAGGGCATTTGGAGCAGTTTTCATGAAAAACTGCTCCAAACCCTTCAATTCACTTTTTTTTTTTAGTAACCCACATCGCATTCCCCATACTTATAATGGGAAATGTGATGTGGCCAAATTTAATTTAAAAACAAATGTGAAAAAATACCGCAGTGTGCCCTGTGATAATCTCGCCAGCTCAGGCTGGCGAGATCACAGGGCAGCACTGCGATAAGCACCCTTTTGCCCAGCTTTCTCTGCCCCTGGCAAAGAAAGCTGGGTGGGGACCCGGCAGAGTGATCAGCTATGTGTGTCCGATGGACACATGCTGATCACAGTGTTAAAAAAAAAGTAAAAAACAAACAAAACATACTCACCTGTCCAGGGAGCCGGTGTCCGCTGCTCCGGTGAGCGCTGCCGGACGCCGGGTCCCCCATATGCTGCAATGTTACCCCGGTGCAGTAAAGTGACGCTGTAAAATGGCAGCGCACTTTACAGCACCAGGGGTCACAGTGCAGGAGAAGGACCCAGCACCCGGCAGCCTCCTGAAGCAGCGCGGACCGGCTCCCTAAACAAGACAGTATATTATCTTGCTTGGGGGGGTCCACGGTGCACAGAGGTAGTCACAATGGGGGGTGTCGACCGGGCGGCGGCGATAGCGGCGATGTTGACGCATGTGCAGCAGGACATCGGGGTATTTTTTACGAAAAATACCCCGATGATGCTGTGAAGAGTCATCGCAGGGACAGAGCTTGACCACAAGCTCTGTTCCTGCATGTGATAATTGATACATCCCTGCGATGTAATCAATTATTGCAGTGCGAGTTTGGGCAATTTTGTCACCTGTCATCTGCATCCTGGATGCGGATGGTGATAAATAGACCCCTAAGTCCCTTGTCTTCAGACTCATCAGTTTTAAGTAGTAGACAAACAGGAGTGATACCTAACAGAAGGCCCTGTGCTTGGAAGAACGGATATGTAAGTTCTTGCTCTGTGACTAACATCCCCAGAGCCCCCATATTCAATACAGGTTGAATATCCCTTACACCCGTGTTCCGAATAGCAGAGGGAAAGTCATCGGCGGAAGGCTGCACTCAATCCGGACAGCAAAGGGAAAGCTAGTGGTGGAAGGACGCTGAGGTCCCCGGCCAATATTACAGCTGCCGGCCAATGACACATTTATGCCTCTTGTGAGCAAACTTACTATTTGTGGCTCATATAAGAGGAATATATGTTGATGAGGAATATATGGTGATGTAGTTTTTAAGGAACTGTGGGGGTGATTCAGACCTGATCGCAGCTGTTTTCGCACAGCGGGCGATCAGGTAGTATTTGCGCATGTGTATGCACTGCAATGCGTATGAGCGTCGGACAGCAACAAAAGGCATCGCCGGTTAGCGACGGGATGGTGCGAAAAATCCGATCGCAAGGTGATTGACATCAGGAAGCCGTTTTTGGGTGGTAACTGACCGTTTACTAGGAGTGTCTGGAAAAACGCAGACATGTTCAAGCGTTTCAGGGAGGTTGTCTGACATCAGCTACGGCCCCAATCAGCCTCTTCTCATCGCACTGTAGGAGTAAGTCCTGGGAAGGGCTGCCATCAGAAATGATGGTGCCCGGGACTGACAAACTTGGAAAGGCCCCGCCTCCCCTACCAGTAGCTCCTCCAAAGCTCACCATAGGGGTTCCGGGTGGCAGCAATGAGGATCGCGGGTACAGGCCAGCTACCTACGCGGTGCGCATCGGCAGGGCAGGCAGCCAGCCACGGAGGCACACAGAGCAGCAGTGTGTATTCTTTCTATTGAGCCGGCCGCAAGCCAATCGGAGCTCATGGACCGGCAGCCAATCAGGAGCTGGCAGCCAGGGCCCGGGACTGGAGTCCCCACCGTCCCCCCTTGATGGTGGTCCTGGTCCTGGGTTGCGCACAGACTGCACAAAGTGGATTTTTGGAATCGCACACTTGCACAGCAAATTTACACTCCTCCTGGAGGCGGCGACTATCCGAACGCAGGACAGCAAAGTTTGCAGCACAGCGATCAGGTCTGAATCACCCCCAGTTACCGCTTTTTTAAAAGTGAAAATAAAACTGTTCTACATTTTTTATCTATGAGTGGAATCTGCACGGAATTATGTATGGAACTTGATGGGACATTTGATATTAATGATATACTAACCATTAGAAAAGCCTAACTGGATTTGGATTTATTAGTTTGATATTAGTTTGATATTCTGCTGTGAATATCTTGGATATTTCGATTGACTACTGAGCTATTAATGTGTCTCCTGTGTTAGAAAACATGCTATCATTATAGTATTAAATATCAATAGGATACTGAATACATATTTGATTGACAACTACATCACAAATGTATCTCCCGTGTCAGGAGACATCATACTACATAATATAGATCACCAAGTGTTTTCTGAACACATTTCAGCGCTGTGGAATGCACGATCATTCTGTACTTATAGCTGACTACAGTTGCCTAATAGAAGCGCTGGCCCTGGCATTAACAAGCAGGTTTACATAATGGCCACAAGGACAATATTGAACTACTGGTGCGTGCAGTCCACCTAAACCATAATTACCACCACATACAGTGCTTCCGGAAAGTATACACAGCGCTTCACTTTTCCCACATTTTGTTATGTTACAGCCTTATTCCAAACTGAAATAACTTCATTTTTTCCCTTAAAATTCTACACACAATACCCCATAATGACAACGCGAAAAAAAGTTTTTATTAAAATGTTTGCAAATTTATTAAAAATAAGAAAATAAGAAATCTCTTATGGGTCATTATCTACATCTGGCCTTTGAATTCAAGTTCTGTGACTGCTGTTAAGGATACTTGCTTGTCTCTGCACATGGTGTTCACTTAAGGTGCATACACACTGGGCGTTTTTGCCCAGCGTGTATGCACAGCGATGATCGCAGACATCGCTGGGCTGAAAATTGCTCAGTGCATATACACTGAGCGATTTCCCCCCTGCCCAGCGATGTCAGCGGGGGTGAGCGGCTTTCCATAGCAGAACGGCGATGAAGTGGGTGCGCGCATCAGTGCTCATCACTCATCGCCGGGCCATACACACTGGGCGGCTTTGAGCTGAAAGCAGCTCAAAACACCAAAAGTGAGCTGCTTTCAGCTCAAAATCACCCAGTGTGTAAAGGCCTTTACTGTTTCATTAACTTGCAGAATTGAAACATTTTGTTGTTGGTATATTTTTTTAATGATCTTTTGTTTAATCGTTGAATTTTTTTTATATATATCGACATTGGCAGATACAGTGATATGTTAGATCTTTTCACAAAAGCAATATTTGTTTCTGGTTCTGTTTAGACAGTATTTTATTATTTGAGGTTTCAATGCTTTTATACTGTATATAGCTCTGTACCTGCGTTTTAAATGTCATTTTTTTATTTGTAGGCAGTTCAAAGAGCACTATACATTTTTCACCATTGGGTGGTACGTAGGGGTCCTTTCAAACTTTTTCCTTGGGGCCTGCAATATTTCTAGTTATGTCCATGGACCTGCTCATTGTATTGTGGTATAAAATGATTTTTGATGTCATATAATATGAACCGGTGCACTGTAATGAGGCACAATATAAATGGGGAGCACTATATATCATAATGTTAATTAGGGGTTAAGTAAAGTCAGAAAATAATTTGTTTAGTACATAGTTCTGGATGCCCTGGCAGCAATTAAGTTCTTGGACATGTAGACCTACAAGTCCTACAGATACCTTTATGTCCATGGCTGGCAGACCATGCTGGCACATGTGGAGCTGCAAGCATATTGAAAGCATAAAAAAACTACAAAAATCCTTTCTTAGAAATAGTCGCCAAATCTTTATTCCACTCCAAAATCTACAGGTATTATTAATCTTCTGAAGCAATCCATTAGATATCCAACAGTTAATGACTACAATCATATTTACAGTGAATTGTGGTAGATATCACTTTATTTCTATTACATAATTTGATTACAGACTGGCATGAGCCCATAAGGAATAGATATGAAAATCCGCACAGAAGAAAAACTATTACTGGCGTCTGATGGAAAAAAATAAAAGATAGAAAACAAACACGCATTGGCTATTTTAATAGAAAAATAATGGTTTGTTTTTAGGATATTAAATGACTATATAACACATGTAACTTTGACAGGGAAGGTGGGTCCGTTTCAGCTCTGGGCCCCATAGCAGCTGCACTGCCTGCACCTATGGTAGCTACGCCCTTGGTGCCACCTATCCCTCAGGCTAGTACAATTTTAATGATCTAGGGCCGTCGACAGCCACATGTACTTGGCTGGCCACAGGAGGCAGGCAGAAAGGAAGCTCCAATGACTGTTCTGTGCTATTACACAATCAGAGCAGCCAGACAGCTCTGCTTTCCTGAGCTCATCTCAGGCCCCCGGCAGGCTTGGAAGGTGCGCACACGCAATTGTAACAGCATTGAAAGGGACCGTGAGTGTTGTGAGGAGGTCATTAAGAGGTTAGCGAGTGCTGTGAGGGGGTCAGTGAGAGCTGTGAGGGGGGGTCAGTGAGTGCTGTGAGGGGGGGTCAGTGAGTGCTGTGAGGGGGTAAGTAGGTGCTCTGAGGTGCACAGTGAGGGATCGGTGTAAGCTGTGAGGAGGTCAGTGAGTGTGCTGTGAGGTCAGTGTTTGCTGCTAGAGGCTCAGTGTTACTGTATATGGAATGAACTGCCAGTGATAGAAAGCTATGGAAGAGGTACTCAGGATACTGTATATGCAGGGAGGACTCAGTGGGTGGAATTCAATTGTTTGAAAAGTCGGTTGGGTGTCTGTTTTTTCCTGTCTATTGAGTTTACCCTCAGGCTAAAAGATGCCAGCCCGTGTATATGGGTATACTGGAGTACAAGCAAGAGGTTCATGATAGGCATCCAGTGGCGCACCCAGGGGGGGGGGGGGGGGGGGGTTCCGAGCACCCAGAAACCCCCCTCAACTAAAAAAATATATATATATATTTTTTAGCTGCATGAGTATTATTAATGGCTGTCTAGCGTCCTCTGCAGCCTGCTGTCTTCCTGGTGGCACTTGTAAGTGCAATAAAAGTTTACTTTATTTTAATTATAGTACATATATATCCATGTGCATACATATATACACATGTATATACATACATACATATAAACACACACACACATATGATATATATACATGTGTGTATATATACGTGTACTGTATGTATGTGTGTGTGTGTATATATATATATATATATATATATATATGTATGCATGTTTAATATGCTATGTATATGTGTATATATATATATATATATATATACAATATATATATACACACACACACACACACACACACACACACACACACTAGTTTTACGTACCCGGGCATAAACTGGGTCACCTCAGTCCCCACCCCCGTGATTGGCTCCACCCAGTTCTGGAACCCCCCCCACCCCCACCCCCCCCCCCCATGCAAATCCTGCGTTTGCTACTGGCATCACTTCTTGTTTTTTTGTTTCTCTTTTTATTTTATTTGCTTAAACACTGGGTTTGTGATTTCTGGAAAATACTCAGCTGAATTAAGTGCCTTGGAGGAAGAAACCTGAGAAGACAGTATGTGGGAGATTTATCATAGCTTAGAGAGAGATAAAGTGTAGAGAGATAAAGTACCAACCAATAAGCTCTTTTTGTCATTTTACAGGATGTATTTTTTAAATAATAGGAGCTGATTGGTTGGTACAGTACTTTACCGCTCTTCACTTTATAGACGCTTTATAAAAGAGAGAAAAAAGAGAATCAACTTTATAACAGCAGCACTCTTTCCCTTCCACAAGAAAAATAATTCTTCTTTCTTAGAAATAACACTATTAATACTTTATTAATAACCTTGTAAATTCAAGAGGAAATTTCAATACCCATATGTGATGTATGTTTCTTTAATGTCATCACATATGATGTATTATATTTCCCCCTATTTTATGGGGGTCATGTAGAGTGAAATCTAAAATTGATAGAGACAGAATAACGTGTAGAAAACAAATTAAAAAAAATTGTGAATAAATGTGGTTTAAAAGAAAGTGCTTGTGCGCTGTCTTTTTTCTGTATATTGATTAAATACCTGTGATATTACAGATTTATTTGTGACTCTTCAATAACCACTAGACCAGTGGTTTCCAAACTTTTTTGAATCACGGCGCCCTAGAACATCAGAATTTTTTTCACGGCACCCCTAGGCCAAAAATTTCTTATTGAGAAATTTAGAAATATTACATTAAGTAGATTGCATTTATATATCATCCTTAGGGTCAGTTGTGTGGTGAGGGACAAGATTTGCTTCTGTTTGGCCACATATTTTATGACTGGCAGCCACCAGCACTGGTTTTGCCTATTATATTGACCATGAATAATTTGAATTGGTCCTGGACTACCAACCCAGGGCACCCCTGCAAGTGTCCCGAGGCACCCCAGGGAGCCACGGCACACAGTTTGGGAACCTCTGCACTAGACTGTTTTTACCAGTGATATGTATAGAGGGTTACAAATGTAGCGATATTTGCATGATATTTACAAATTCTTCAATCAGTAGTCATAAATGTAACATTTGTTGCTTTAGTGTAGCATAATAGAGATGTTTCAAACAACACTGCAATGTGAGGTGTATTCCTGCTTTCAATTGCTGGATAATTAAATATCTTCCTAATTTCTGGATGCTGGGTAATTCCAGCTATTATTCCAGCTACTGTTTTCTATTGCTGGATTATTCCACCTATATTTATCCCGGAATAGTGCCAGTATATGTATCTATATTCCTTACACACTTTGATTTAGATATAAAGCGGACTGAATTTCTGTGTTATTTCTTCCTCATATATCCAGATAACAATTTTACTGCCTGTTCCTGCATGAATATAAGGCTCATATAAACTTAAATAGCATGGGTATGTATTCCCATGCTTCTTAATGGCTTGTTCTTTCACACTGGAATTTATATATGAGTTGCCGCTGTTTAGATATATTATATTATATTATATTATTAACAGATCAATCTTGGTCTATATGGTGCCCCAATTCACTCTTCCCTCTGGAGAAATACACACCACAGTAGTCTCATATGAATGAAAGGTTAAACAGGGACTATTAGAAATAACTATTTAGTAGTACAAACTTGCAATGACAGGCTTGATGGTAGTGTAGGAATTAGAGCATGACATGTGGTGATTTAACGTCCCCTTCTCACATGTATATAACCAGCGTTGATCTAATTTGCTTCATTATTACCCTTATTAATAACGCTTTAATGGATTATTGTATTAAAAAACACAGAATTTGAACACACATATTTCTAACAGTACAGACAGCGCATAGCAATGCCTATGCGCATTTCACTTTACTAAGCTTCATCACAACGGACAGGGATTTGAATCTCTGGTACGATCCATGGATTGGTCAAACTTATTCCAGTCTCTCGTGATTGGCTCCAAGATAGTATTAATATGCTTCCTCGGGCGGGCGCCGTGTACTATAGCCCTGACGAAGCTTAGTAAAGTGAAATGCGCATAGGCATTGCTGTGTGCTGTCTGTACTGTTAGAAATATGTATGTTCAAATCCTGTGTTTTTTAATACAATAATCCATTAAAGCGTTAATGAATTATTGTACTACTGAATGAAGAATTTGTAAATATCATGCAAATATCGCTACATTTGTAACATTCTATACGTATCACTGGTAAAAACAGTCTAGTGGTTATTGAAGAGTCACTAATAAATCTGTAATATCACAGGTATTTAATCAATATACAGAAAAAAGACAGCGCACAATCACTTTCTTTAAAACCACATTTATTCACACATTGTTTTATTTGTTTTCTACATGTTATTCTGTCTCTATCAATTTTATATTTCACTCTACATGACCCCCATAAAATAGGGGGACATATAATACATCACATGCGATGACATTAAAGAAGCATACATCACATATGTATATTGAAATTTCCTCTTGAATTTACAAGGTTATTAATAAAGTATTAATAGTGTTATTTCTAAGAAAGATTTTTCTTGTGGAAGGGAAAGAGTGCTGCTGTTATAAAGTTGATTCCCGTTTTCTCTCTTTTCAGTCTTTAAATGTATATTGAATCAACAAGCAGCACCATTCATATGTGCTTTATGTTGAAACACTTGTTTTGTCAACATAAAATATCACGCAATTAACATTCCTTGTAGAACATTGATTATCAAATATTCTGGTGCGGGAGTATCTCGAATTAAACGCTCTTCACTTTATCTCACTCTAAGCTTTGATAAATATCCCTCCACATCACTATTTGCTCAATCAAGTAAGCCTCTGCTTCTTGAACTGATAATTTCCCTGTCCTCAGCCTAAAACTCATTCATTTTCTTAACACCATCCAGACATAACATGTTTAAGTTTGGTCTCCACAACATAAAATCTCTGTGATCCATAAAGAAGGCACTCCTTGCTGGAGTTATGGGCCAATTTCCCCCCTGAATGTTGACTTTCACTCTCTCTCTCTCTCTCTCTCTCTCTCTCTCTCTCTCTCTCTCTCTCTCTCTCTCTCTATTCTTTTATTTATTATTTTTATTTTTTTCAGATTTTTGCTGCCAGACTTTTGCCTCAGCTGTCACTTGTCCAGCGGCCTAATATAATCCCTGTATTGTTTAATGTTGATAAAAACTAGCAAGATCCCGATGGGCTGAACTAGATATGGATTTAGGTGAGGTTAAAGATGCAGAATATTGGAGTTCACAGATGAGAAAGCACAAGTACAGTTCAAGCCAATAATCATACAGATGACTTGTAGTATGTGCTGCGTGCTCTCTGATCATGTACAATACATGGGAGCAGCATGCTGGCATCAATGAAATTGGAACTGCTGTGACCTTTATTGCCAAGCTATTATTTTCATACATAAAGGACTACTGTCAAGTGGCAATAACCTAGTCACTTTGCTAGTAACATCTATTAGTTTTATAATGTGTATAAAGTGTAAGTAAAATATACAGCATTACTAAATATGAAGAAATATACATATACATATAATTCATACATTAAGATGCACAATTCAGACATGTGGGATAATGTAGGTCTACATAAGCCGTATAATTCACTTTAATGAAACTTGTTCAGTGAGGGGCAATCCTATTTTGAAATGCCACTAACACTAAAATATTTTCCTATTACATTTGGCAAAAAATATATTGACGTACATACTAGTATATTAGTTTCATATTGAATGGGTACTATACTACTACCACCTTTACCTCACTTGTATAACAGCACATTTTTTCATATGCCTGTACACTGATAACATATGCGACTAAATTACTAGTCATCATCAGCGTGTACTTGCTACACTATGTGCAAAGATACATCTACTAACAAGCCTTTATAAGTTTATGTACTGGGATGCAGATTTATGGCTAGGCAACACAAGTGGATGCTCAGGGCCTGGAGGGTCCAGAGGGCCTGCCGACATGGCTGTATAATACCCCTTTCATATAGCAAAAATAACCAAGTATCGACCCGGCATATTGGTAATTCAACCCGGGTTATACGAAGGGTTATTCCCGGGTTGAATACCGGGTCAGTGGCAGTGTAAACGGTTTCCCGGATCGATGCGACCCAGGACCCGTTCACTACATAGGGAGAGGTGGTGCCGAGATGAGCTCATCTACCAGAGCCCCCCCCCCCCCTGCTGCCGGCTCCACCTCCTGCCGCTATGGCAACCGACCCCATTAGGGTCCAATGCCCAGATCCCACCTGGGAAAGACCCGTTTCCAATTCCCGAATGGGATCCGGCATTGGAGCTGTGAAAGGGGTATAAGGGAGGGCATTTCTGATTGCACTGAGCTGGCTGAATATTTCCAGTCCCCAGGAGGCTGTCAGTGTATTGACTGGACAGCTGCTGTGTGCTGTCTCCAGCGCGCATATGGCTCCTGTAGTGTGTTGTACAGTACATGTGACCAGGGCCTCCATCAGGGGGACTGTGGGAATGCAGACATTAGGAGACAAGGGGCCAGCCGCCCACTTGCTTGCTACTACTGCCACACCTCCGTAAAGTGAGAGTGGGCGCGGTCCCTGTGTACCGGGATTCGAAACGAGGAAACACACAGTGTGCTACATAGATCCCGGCTGGCTTAAGAGTTTCAAACCACCATCATCACTGCCAGCCCTGTTGGAACATCTAGGGGCTTTAGGAATTAGTGGTGGACACACTCCGGACGCCAGTGGAATCTGCTACTTCTAGGGAAAGATAGGGAGAGCTGCAGCATTACCCTTACTAACCCTGAGAAGTGCAATGAGACTCCAACACAGTGTTTCACAAAGGAGCTTAAACATTGCCTGCATTGTCTCTTACTGTGTATCTTTGCACATACTTCTGGTTAGATTTTTATTTTGTATTTACTTATTTGTTTTTGTTTGTTTGTTTGTTTGTTTCATTTTATTTATGTTTACTTTCAAATTTAAATGTATTTCCTTTTACAATCAAGCAATTGCGTTTCATTGGCGGCTGTTATTCAAACATCTGGGGAGCGCAGGGAAAATCAGTGTAATTTTTTACACTGGTTGTTGCATGTTGTGTAAGGGTGCTGACTGAGGAGACAGAAGGGGTGCTGGCTGGAGAGACAGAAGGGGGCTGTCTGGGGAGATAAAAGGGGGTGCTGGCTAGTGAGGCAGAAAGAGGTGCTGGCTGGGGATACAGAAGGGTGGGTGGCTGGCTGGTGAGACAAAATGGGGGCTGGCTGGAGACACAGAAAGGAATAAGGAGATACAGAATGGGGACTGGCTGGAGAGGCAGAAAGGGGTGCTGGCTGGAGAGACAGAACAGAAGGGGTGCTGGCTGGTGCAGGAAAGATACTAGAGGGCTGGAGAGTGAGGGGGGTCAACCTATATTGTCAGTCCCAGGACGCGCCCAGAGAAGATAGAAGAATGTGAGGTGTGTGATACTGGCGCAGTGCCTGACAGTTTTATTTGCTATTACAGGTTGAGTCTCCCTTATCCAAAATGCTTGGGACCAGAGGTATTTTGGATATCGGATTTTTCCGTATTTTGGAATAATTGCATACCATAATGATATATCATGGTGATGGGACCTAAATCTAAGCACAGAATGCATTTATGTTACATATACACCTTATACACACAGCCTGAAGGTAATTTTAGCCAACATTTTTAATAACTTTGTGCATTAAGCAAAGTGTGTGTACATTCACACAATTCATTTATGTTTCATATACACCTTATACACACAGACTGAAGGTCATTTAATACAATATTTTTAATAACTTTGTGTATTAAACAAAGTTTGTGTACATTAAGACATCAAAAAACAAAGGTTTCACTATCTCACTCTCACTCAAAAAAGTCCGTATTTCGGAATATTCCGTATTTCGGAATATATGGATATGGGATACTCAACCTGTATTTTAATGTTGTATACACCAACACCTACCTACTACAATCAGTGTGGGGACAAGACACACTGACTGAGGGCCTGCCTGCTACAGTCTGATTGCATACCCTCCAACATTTTACACATAAAAATCAGTACACATTATGAAAAGGGCGTGGCCATGGGTAAAGGGGGCGTGGCCACGCCCCCTTTCCTATACTTTCAATGGAGATTTGGAGAATCAAAAATCGGTCCAGACCATAAAAAAGGTACTGTACCTGCCAAAAAGGTACAGTTGGAGCGTATGTGATTGGGGTGGGGGCACCCACTGACTGGAGACCTGTCTGATACAATCAGGGGGTGGGGGGGGAGAAGAACTGCCATGCAAACAATAGTCGCAATACAGTTACACTGAATGAGGGGTGTTATAATGATAATGCGGAGACACACACTGACTGTAGGCCTGCCTGTTACAAACAGTGGGGAGGGGCACTGATATATAGTGCAGTCAAACTAATGGGTGTAGTAATAAGCAGTCACACTAATGGGTGTAATACTAATAATAAGCATTATTATGTATAATACTTATTATTATACCCATTAGTGTGACTGTATTTTATATCATCGTCCTTCCCCCTACCCCTCAATGATTGTAGCAGGTTCCCCATTCCCTATAAGAAGAGCACTTCTGATTGCACTGAGCTGGCTGAACACTTCCAGGACTGGCAGGCTGTCAGCGCTATGGATTGTTTGTGGGTGGGGGGTCCCAAATCAGTGTCTTGCTTAGGACCTCTTGAGTTCTATATCTGCATCTGATAGGAATGCACCATCACATCATTGTTCTGTCTCTCTGGTTGTACGGTTTAATACATTCAAAATGTGTGCTGGTCTGCATAGCCACATATAGGTGCCACTGCTTAATGATCATGTACAGTCCGAATTTACGAAGACGCAAATGCAGATGTTATTTCAGTGACTCTAGTACCATGCTGGTAAAGTCAACATAACGATGTGGGTCAGACCAAGACTAAAGGTGCATACACACGGTGTCATGTTTTCATATGATTTTGACTATCGTAAGAAAAGTTAGTACATACAGTATCACACAGTGTGTACAGAGCTTGCGATACTGCTGCATGCTCACGTGAGTCGGTATCGCAAGAAAAAATAGACTGTGCAGGCAAGGCAATTTTGATTATATATATATATCTAGTTTCTAGTATAGTCAAAATTGTCACTTAGTCAAAATCGCAAGTAAAGATAGTCAAAATTGGTGGTTCTGGGCTTTGGGGAGTTAAAGGGAAATCGCAAAGTCAAAATCAGCACTTAGTCACTATCTAAAAACACATTTTATATTAGCAGGACAAGAGCAATTTTAAAAATGTATCTGCCTCGGGCACTCAAATCTCTGGAGCAGATTATTGTTTGAACTATGGGCCTAATTCAGACCTGATCGCAGCAGCAAAATATTTCTCTAATGGGCAAAACCATGTTTCACTGCAGGTGGGGCAGATATAACATGTGCAGAGAGAGTTAGATTTGGGTGGGTTATTTTGTTTCTGTGCAGGGTAAATACTGGATGCTTTATTTTTACACTGCAATTTAGATTTCAGTTTGAATACACCCCACCCAAATCTAACTCTCTCTGCACGTTATATCGGCCCCACCTGAACTAAACATGGTTTTGCCCATTAGAGAAAAAGTTTGCTGCTGTGCAGGTCTGAATTAGGCCCTAAGTCAGTTGGAATGTAGGATGGTCTTTTGCAAAACATGGTAGCATAAATAGCACAACTTCTGAATAATCTGTACTTTTTATTTATTATTATTTTTAAATTTAGTCCATGAAACTTTGCTTTTTGTCTGTACAAGTACATGCTCTATTAATACACTATAAGGCTCATGATGAGTACACCTGATTTCTTAATATAAAATACACAAAATTGAACTGTGTAAGCCCACAAAAAAAACCCAATGTACTGTACGTCTACCATCATATACAAATCTGACCAAGTACAGTAAAAGTTTGTTCAAGTAAGCACAGAGGCCCATATATTATATACCTGTCAGGAGCAATATAACTTGTGAGTGAGGAGAACTAGTGCAAATGCAGAATGATAAAGATGACAGTGGATAGCTGGCCATGTCTTATTGGCCGATTGGAGATTGACCTCTGAAGCTGGTTTTCCTTGATCTTGCCTATAGTATATGATTTTGTGGTGTGAGATTTTTGCTATCAACATTTGTACATGTAGAGGAAAAAATTATAACTGCAGTAATATTGTGTTTTTTTAATTAACACAAATATAGAAGTAACTGTATTTAGCTATGAAAACCTCAGGACTACAAAATGTCCTTGATCTTATGACCTGGTTTTGCGCAAGTGTATCTGGGAGTAACTACTCATTTAAACCCAGTGCATAATTTACTTTACGGAACATATCTGTCAAGCCACACTGAAGTTGGTGAGAAGACTCAGGAACATACACATGCATCTATATGAATAAAAGGTTAAATTCTGCAACTGGCCATATAACTTGTTATACAGCACCTATATTAGTATATCACCGTGGGCAGATGACAATCAGCCAGGCAATCCACTGGCACCAATAAAATGTATTAAGTGCCCACTGAATTGGCACCCACATGGCACAGAAGGCTAGGTGTGTACCATCCTTTTAGGTAAGCCACTGCCGCCATTGAATGACTGAAGTGCCTGGTGAGATGGCAATCTGGTGCCATAATAGGCTGGTGTGTAATATCCCACTAGATCAGTCACTGCCCCCCATTGAACGACTGAAGTGCCTGAAGATATGGTAGCACCCTGGCATAATAGTAGGTGCAGGAGCAGAACTCCCAGATGCAATGGAGAAGCCTGTCTTTGGGCTCCAAGCCCTAAAGGGGCACCTGCATATACAGCAGCACCTGTGTGGTTCACAGCGGGATCAAAGAGTGACCACTGCTCTTCCAACTGAGATCTGCGGTGCACCTGCTGCTGCTGCTGGACAGTGAGATGGGAGCCACCAGTGAACGCTGATTCTGCATGCTGCAAATGGCTGAATCTTGTGAGTCTGACCATGACCCACCGGCCTATTCTGGAAATTGTGTACGTTATTTATATATATATATATATATATATATACAGTAAACACACACACATTCACAGATACCATATTTGTTTTCCCTTTTTTAGAGGGGGGCGCTAAACTCCAACTTGATTCCGAGTAAATGGAATGAGTAGATGGGTGCTATGCTGCTATGTGACCTACTGTCACCAATGATTTCTAGGTGTCGAGGCAGCAGTACCTTTTGTAATTCTGCATCCTTCTATCATTCCTCTCATGTTTCATATAAGGTCTGGCTGCTGACACTTTCTGAATTAGGGGACGCTTTGGCTGCAAATGTGTTTGCAAAGCATCCTTTTGAGCCATGAGACGCACAAGACGTTTACACTTCTCTAACAGGATTGATTTTGCCCCTAAAATTCCAGGGGTAAAATAATTTTCATAATTTACAAATTTGACATACAAAGATATATCTTAGTATGTTTACTTAAATAACAGTAAAGTAATTATATATAACATGAAAATGTGGGACCAGCCAATATGCTCAGAGCAAACAACCCAATAAGTGTGTGCTACATGCTTCCTGCTACCCCATGATGACATAACGCAAGCAGATGGTCTGCTGGGCAACGTGATTGCCTCCCTATGCTGTTTTACCACGCACTTCATCAACGCACCTCATACAAAATATCCAACATGTACCATCTTGCAAAGACCCCAAAGTAGCCCAGCAGGCTAGTCCAACACATTTACTGTAGATGTCACATAATACTTGTTTGAATACCATTGCTTTGAGAGGAAATCTTTGTTATGAATATTAATTTTATTGACTGTAAATCAATCTGTTCAACACATTACATTTCTCTACATTTAATTTGAGACAAAATGACAACAAATAGCATAAATATTCACCATTGCTTTTCCCAAAACTATGTTGTAATACAGCCGAAAAGTGTTTTTATTTGGCACTATTATGGCACTAGCCATCATGAAACAATACCATGTACAGTATGTGTTGTTGAAGCATATGCCATTAGACAAACAATCTGGCTTGTGGAACAGGCATCTTAAATAGAGTAAACCTTAATAGGTGTACTGCTTGTTCCTACCTGTTTTTTTTTTTTTTTTTTTTTTTACCCTTGCTATATGTTATGGATCGCTAGCCAGGAGTCTAGCAAAAGATGTAGAGGCTTATCTCATGAGAAACATAATGCCTGAACACAATTTATCTGAGCATGTTTGTCTGCCTGCCTTGTACTCAGCAAGCAGCCTTTTCTTTTAATAATCAAGTTCACATGTCCTAATAATATAAACAGAAATAGAAAAATTGTGACTAGTTTTTTCTTTTTCAACTATTTTTATATGCCCCACTTGAAGAATACTTGGAAAATAGAGGAACATTGTCTCCTTGAAACACTGGCATGCAGACCCTTTGCTGCACAATACAACATCTGGGTCACTGAGGTAGCCTCTTACAGAGTCCCTGAATTCCAGCACTTGCACAAGAGGCTGTAAATCCATTTGCATGTTCCAACTGCTTGATCAAACAAATAATAGTCTTTTCCCGGTATGTGGGATATAAATAGGAGCGCAACAGACACATTGTTACAATAAACACTCTGCATAAAAGCACAGCTAAAATGTTACTTAATGTAGAGAGGTAGGTTGTATGTCCTGTTACCTAATGACCAGTAATATTTACCATCCAGTTTAGGAGATGAATGTTTAGCTAATAGTACCTGCAGTATAATAAGAATATTTAGCTAATAGAACCTGCAATATAATGTTTAGCTAATAGAACCTGCAGTATAATAAAGTGGGTTCTACTACACAGTATGCATCAGTTCCTATACAGAATCCATACTATACTTATCATTTACAGCTATTTCTGTGAAGAATATATAATATGATGCCAGATAATACATTAAAAATCCAAAGTAGAAAAATGGAATAGTCAATTAGAGTAAACCATAATGACACCTTTACAATCCCTGTCTGCTCTGCATACACCAAGATGTTATCTGCTAATGGACATAACAGACACTAATGTTATTATTATCAGCTAAATGACATACCAAACAATATTGTTATTATAACATAATGAACATAACAAACACTGATGTTATTATCAGCTAAAGGACATAATAAACACCAATATAAGACCACTTACTCAGCACACTCGCAGCTTCCATAGGCTGGATGAAATGAATTCCAAGTTGGCACATGCCATACATTAAGCAGTCCAGGGGACCAGCCTGCACACACACAAACAAATATTTACTTATCTGGTGCTTACCGTTCCCTGCAGCCCAATGACGAGAAACCGCAGCTCAGAGTGTCACAGACAGAGCACAGATATAAATGATGCACAGTCCCGGGGTACACAGGGAATGAGGCAGGATGCACTGTGTATGTGTGTGATATGCATTGTGTTACATAGTCACACACAGAGCTGCTAGCCACACCCCCAGCAGGGGAGTATCCAACACATTAATAAGAGCAGGCAAAGGGCAGGGGGAGATTTGGTCACAGCAGCAGGTTGCTTTCCCAGCAGGTAACACACATAAATCCTGGCTCACATTCCTCAGCAATGCAGCATGTATTGTCACTACTGAGGTAGTAAGGTCACGTTGTGCTCTATGTTTACTGACCCAAGTGTTGGGAGGGATGCATTTTACATAATGTTAGTCATGCTGCTTTCACATCGCAAAACCTGCTTTTGAAATGGTATTTGAAACGGTTCTTAAAACGGGTCTGAGCAGTTAAACCCCTTTCACATCTCATGTTGTAACCAGTAAATTACCATTTCATTACCGTTTTGGTACCTTTCACACTGAACCCGTTTCACCCATAGAAAACAGTGGTTGTCATTATAAATGGACTTTTCTGGCCCACACATTATTAATAATTATTAATTAATGCATTATTAATAATTTGGATAGTCGTACGATGGAACCCAGCAGCTTGAAGCATTTTTGCTATGTTTTTATATATGAGGGTATCCTTGACTGTCCCAGTAATTTGGTAGCAGATTTCCTCATCCCCTCTGATCCTAAAGCAGCTCCCTCACCTCTTCATCACTCCAATTAGACATTTTATAATGGCTTTGCAGTCTAAACGTTTATAAAGCCACTCTCACATGTGTCTCCTGTGTTTTCCAAGCTGTTTCCTGGTTGTGGCTGCTGACATCACACATGGAGACAGCCTATGACCTGCTGGGGCTTGCAAATACCGTTTCAGACCCTTTCACACTGCACAGTGAAATGGGACTGAAACGGGTAGGACCCTTCTTTTTTACCGTTTCAAAATACAGGTATTTTGAAAACGGTAAATTGAAGGGGACCCTTTCACATCGCAGCTTGACCCGTTTAGGAAGCCAGTTAAAACGGCAAAATACCGGGTATAAGCTGCGGTGTGAAAGGGGTATCAGTGTAACAGGAAATTTTCTGCACAACCCAAAAAATAAAACCCAATATTGGGGTCAATTTACTAAAGTTTCTAAAAATGAAAAGTGGTGATGTTGCCCATAGCAACCAATCAGATTCTGTCATAGCAACCAATAGATTCTCTATTGCATCCTAGAAAATGATGAACTCTATTGGTTGCTATGGGCAACATTACCACTTTTCATTTTTAGAAGTTTAGTAAATTGAACCCATTGTCGGTAGTGGAGTCTGTACAGTATGCTTCAACTAAACACTCATTCCATTATACAGATTACAAGACTGGCCCTTCTCTGCCCACAGTATGCTAGGGAAACCTTCAAACCACCATCACAGCAGTGGCTGCATCAATAGAATCACATAAACTCATAAGGGATTAGAGCCCTTTGCTTGGTGTACTCACGTGTTTCAGTGTGCAAAGACTGAAACACCCACTTCAGAGACTGTACATCTTTAGATGCAAGTCAATCACGTCATGGAAAGTTACAACAGCCCTATGGTCAGTGCAGAATTTCCGTCTGAGAACGGCCTCCAGTCAGGAAAAAACTACCCGCAGTTTTTGAGCCTGCACCAATAGACCTTGGGCGAAATAAAAAAATTCCACCATATTAAGCCCCACAGTAAAGCCCCTTGCCATGGGTTTTATGCTCTGGGTTCCATACTCGTTTCCAGGGGTTTCATGCTCTGGGTGTGATACTGATTGTGTAATGCTCATAGCCAAGGGGTTTTATGCTTTGGGTGTCATACTTGTTGCCAGGAGTGTGTAATGCTCATTGCCAGGGGTTTTTATGTTCTTTGTGTAATGCTCATTGCCAGGGGTTTCATGATTTGGGAGTCATGCTCGTTGCCAGGGATGTGTAATGCTCATTGCCAGGGGTATAATGTTGTTGGCGCCAGTGCTGCTATCCTGCTCCCCCTCCTCCCACCCATAATACTCCTCTCGGGGGTGGAGTTTCACGAAACGATGAGGTTCCGTTGTTACGTCACGATGGAACCGCATCATTTCGCGAAACTCTGCCACAACCTTTCATGAAACTACGCCCCAAACTTTCTCAACAGAGTGTGGGACGCATGCGTGGTGTGACTTAAACACGTACGCAGCACGAGAAAATCACTCAACTACATACAACATTGATACAGTTTTCGGCTCAGAATCAGGGCAACTACTATATAGAGACTCACACATGGAGCCACACTAATCGTGGCTCCATCTGTGACTATATGTACCGGGAACGAATGAGCGCGGCTCCATCTGTATAAACACAAACAAACGCACACACACTCCTCCTACTAAGGGGAGAAGGGGGCCCCTAGCAATGTCAGAAGCCAAACAGAGAGATAAGCAGGAATTTTCCAAATTCCTATATTTGATTATTTTTCAAATGATTGCACAATAAAAATTAGATGTACTGAATATGGTTTCTGTGAGATGGCAACAGGATCCCGGTGGCCAGAATACCGACATATCCCAGAGGTAAGCACCGGGTTAGGCTGTGGGGATGTGGGAGGTAAGGTTTAGGCTGCGGGGGGGGGGGGAGCGAGGAGGTTAGGGTTAGTCTGCGGGAGGGGATGGTTAGGGTTAGGTTGTAGGAGGGGGAGGTTAAGGTTAGGCTGCAGAAGGGGTGGGTTAGGGTAGGGATTAGGGGTAGCCTAAAAATAGTTACTGGGATGTGTTGGGATTCTGACTGTCGGGATATCCCATCTGCCAGTATTTTGGACCCAAACCGTTTGAAATTGAAATCAAAGACTTCCTTTTTGGTTTCCAGTAAAATGAAGATCCAGTTATGTAGTAACTGGTTTTTAGCATGGTGTCTAAAATCCATCCACTAATGGCCCTGGAGTATGCTCTTCTATCTTTAGCTATTCTTTATATTCTCAATTTACTGTTGACGTCATTGATAGACTTAAGTAAAACTGTGCAGAATAACCTTGAAAGCATGATATATATTTATGTAGTGACCAATGGGACATGATTGTCAAATTAGATATCAGTGACAGCACAATAGGTCTGGAGGTTTAATAACTATGCTCTCTGTGAGGAATTGTTCCAGCCTCAATAGATGCTTCTCTGTGGTATGGGAAAGAAGGAAGCTTTAAAATACTTTATAAACACAGGAAAGGGATTTTGCAGATTTAAACCAAAATAGTTAAGGAGGAGTGTGGAAAGTTAGCCTTAAAGTATTGTATAATTCACATGGTCTTTTAGGAGCGTTAACAGACATTTCCACTCTGCATAGTTACTTGATTTTTACATCAGCTAAGACCAAATCTCATTTCTTGGGAGACATTATTTGCCTTTAGTAGTCTCCCTTTGCTCACTTTCTGTTTTTTTTCTTGGTGAGATCATTTTTAAATGGGATACGGTCATTAGGTCGACACCACTTAGGTCGACAGTCATTCGATCTACCACTATTGGCCAACATGCATTAGGTCGACAGGGTCACTAGGTGGCCATGGTCATTAGGTCGACATGTACTAGGTCAACAGTTCAAAAGGTCGACAGGAGTTTTTTGTAAAAAAAAAAATTAATATTTGGACTTTTTCATACCTTACGATCCACGTGGACTTGGGAATAGTAACCTATGTCGCGCGCAGCGGTAGCGGAGCGAGGCACCTTGCCCAAAGCATGGCGAGTGAAGCGAGCCATGCGAGGGGACACGTTGTACTAATTGGGGTTCCCCGTCACTTTACGAAGAAAACGACACCAAAAAAAGTAAAAAAAACTCATGTCGACATTTTGACCTGTTAACCTAGTACATGTCGACCTAATGACCATGTCGACCTAGTGACCCTGTCGACCTAATGCATGTCGACCAATAGTGGTCGACCTAATGGCTGTCAACCTAAGTTATGTCGACCCAACAACCCATACCCATATAAATATGGCTACAGGAAAAAAAGAGGAAGGAAATAGGGAGAGAAGGAAAGGGTTAATTGGGAAAAGGATAGCATGGCAAATCGGTATTCTTCAATGGTGAAAGAGGTAGTATAATAAATTCTTATAAATAAATAGGAGGATGAGTAACACTATATAGGTTGAAAGTATTATCAATACAATACAAACTAAAGGTGTGTACACACGGTGAGATATTTTCTTTCGATTTTGACTATATAGTCAAAATCTCAAGAAAAGTTAGTGCAGATCGCAAGGTAAAAGTCACCTTGCGATCCCGATGCGCGGTCCCGCCAGGTCGGCATCGCAAGAAAAGACAGACTGTGCAGGCAAGTCAATCCTTGCTAGATCGGTGTACTATCTATGTTCCTCTCACATGTCAATTACATCTCACATAAGCCAAAATCTCACATAAGCCAAAATCGTAAGCACACATAGTCCATATCTCAAGAAAAGTGAGTCAAAATCAGTGGTGCTGGGCTCTGGGGAGTTCAAGGGAAATAGCATAGTCAAAATCGTCCATAGCAAGGATCTCACCGTGTGTACACACCTTAACAGTGCATAGAGAGAAGCTGATAAAAATGTGATCGACTCTTTTGGTTGCAATCCTATAATACAATTTTATTCTACATACAAATATTTAAAACATTTTAGAAAATAACACTTAAAAAGTAAATAAAAAACAATAATTAGTCCGCATTGTGGGGGTTATTCAGAGTAGGTCGCCATTTTTTGGTAAAATAGCAAAAACTACAACCACTAAAATCGCATGCTGGAGGCCGCCCAGCACAGGGCAAGGGCGCCCAGCATGTGCGGCACTGCCCACCGATTGCCATCGTACGTCAATTGTGATTGCATTGCAAAAACCTCAAACAGAGGTTGACACCTGCCTACAGAGGCTATGATGCGATTCACATCCTTCCGGAATGCGATCACATCATGATAACTCGTGCACGCGGAGCATGTGCAGACGTCCGGGGAAAAAATCGCCCGTTTGTGATATTTGGATGTTTGCGTCCACCTCTGAATAGCCCCCTGCATGCAATATTCATGGGACTGTAAACTTGGTAGCCTGATAATAAAGACCAGATACTACTTTAAACAATACACAAATCCAAGTGTATTATGCTATGTGCACAAGAATGTGTTCTTGCATAGGGTCAGTTAACCAGAATAACCAATAATGCTGAAATTAATCTGATTTCAGTTGTTCTTCCAGAATTATGATCAAACAGAATGGTCTAAATAAGAAGGGATACTGATTCTGTGGCAATAAGGTAAGATATTGTGTGACAGCCTCACAGGCAGGGCCGGCTCTACCATTAGGCAGCTTTAGGCGGCTGCCTAGGGGCGCCGGCCACTGGAGGGCACCACAGAATTCATCTAGCAAAATGATGGATGTCCCTGTATGCGGGTGAGTAATGAACTTTCAGGTAAAGGCATGGAACACAATGAGGAACATACAAATATTTGATGCCAGAATCCCAACAGCCAAGATCCTGAATGTCTGTATGCCAGGGAGGGTTAGGGTTAGGCTGCGGGGAGGGTTAGGATAAGGAGTTAGGTTAATTCATTTCATTCAGAATGTCTCTGTTAGGGTGGTCGGGATGCTGCTGTCTGTATTCTGACCAGTGGCTTCCCATACCCAACCCCAAATAAATATCCCTACCACACCCCATATACAGTATTATACAGTATATAAAGAATAGACGGCACTCAAGGGCTTTTACAGTGAAAGTATATTGTGAACAAAGTCACAACATTTTGTGACCATTAACAATATATTTATCTATTTAAAAGTCCTTGGGTGTTGTCCCTTTTCTCTGTATATGTATAATGATGCAATTCACCCCAGCCCACCTAGTGGCTTCCTGCATCTCTCCTGCGAGAGGTGGTGGTGGGGTTTGCAGGTTAGGGGGTGCTAGGCAGAAGCTTTGCCTAGGGTGCAGTGAGACCTTGCACCGGCCCTGCTCACATGTCTTCAGCACACGCAAGGATCTGTCTGGGGACTTGTGCATGCCGGTACAAAGGTCCCCACAACAAAGATATGTTATCCAGCAGAGATCTTGCTCCAAAGGTGTTCTACGAGGCAAATTCAGTATGAATTGCAAGTAGCGATTCGTACGGAATTTTTGCTGAGTGGCCGCGGGCGCCTGCACAGCAGGCCCTACTGCGCATGCGCCCGCAATTTCTGCGAGGGGCCGCAGAAATTACGATCGCCTCTGCCTGTCAATCAGGCAGAGACGGTCGCGGGGCGGGAGGGGGGCGGCAACGCTCCATTTTCTGGGTGCAAACGGAGCATTGCGGGGGTGTACCAGCCCAAATGGTTGGCTGGTACGCGTGAATGGGGGCGTGTCGGGGGTGCGGCCACAGCAGCTGCGTGACGTCACACGCAGCCGCTGCGACAACAAAAATGGCGCTGGGACTCCTGCGGCCGCAGCTAAACTGCGCCGGCAGGAGTCATCCTTAATTTCTGCTAACAAGCAGAAATTGCGTGCTGTTTGCAATTTCTGCTTGAAGCAGGGGGGTAGGCGCCGGTCAGCATGCTGTGCAGCCTTGCCCAGCGCTGGGCGGCCCCCAGCATGCGTGCTAATGGTTAGCAAATTCTGCTGATTAGTAGAATTTGCTAACCTTACTGAATTGGCCCCTATGTCCAAAACCATGGAAATGCTTGGTAAGGAATCAGTAGAAAACAGTGACAGTTTCAGCATTAATCCCACAGATGTCACACATACAGCGTCTCAATAGAGTGCGCTGTAAATGGCTTTGCATCCAGTATATCAGAGGTGAAAATTTTTTTTTAAGAGGAGTCATATCTTAAGCCTTTCATCGCTCCCACAGCAATTTCATCAAACAAAGATACTTTACAGTGGAGAAGGTGTTTTGAGAAGTACAAAGGTAGATTCCAATTGCAAGTAAGTGATTTTTTTGATATCTCACAATATAATTTTCATGTACTCCATTGTGTGAAAAGACTTTATTCTGTCACTTAAAGTACAAAGCTTGAGAGGGTTAGAGGTTTTTCATTTGGGAACGATTAGATGCGCGCCACATTGCCTAGATACTAAGGCAAGATCCGAAAGTAATGAACACCAGACTGGGACTGGTGACTTTGGAATCAGGAACACTGAACACCGAACTGGTACTGATGGCGCCAAACACTGTGCTGGAACCAGTGGTACTTGAACTGAACACTGAGCTGGTACCAGTAGTGCTGGACTCTGGACTGGAACTTACTTGTATTGAACACTGTGGCGCTGGACACTGAACTGGGACCAGTAATACTTAAACTGAACACTTGACTGGTACCGGTTGTGTTGGACACTGGGCTGGAACCAATGGTATTTGAACTAAACACTGGGCTGGTAATGATGGTGTTGGACACTGAGCTGGAACCAGTGGTACGAGACAGAATAAAGGAACAAGATACTGCAGTAGAAGAGGAAGCACAGACAGTCAGCTTGCATTGTAGGCTGTGAGAGACATTGCACTGGCAACCAGCCAGCGCTTCATGAAGTCCCTTTATAGAGACTGCTGGCTGTGAATTTGGCCAACAGGGAGCCAGGCAAGTCCGTATTGTTGGTGCAGCAGTCAGCTCACTCAGGCAATGCTGGCTGCATCTATAGTCCAGAACTGGCAGAAACTACTGTGGAGAAGAAGCAGGAGCCATCTGCAGGCATCGGCGGGAGAACACAGGAGAAGCAGTGGCAGCTGCAGACAGCGGGTGGTGGAACCCCAGCAGTCTGCGGAGAAGACCTGATGCCAGCCGGACTGGTAAGTTATGTGGTCTGTGGCTCGGGTCCCCTGGGCGCTCTGACAGAATGCAATTTAAGGAGCCATAACTTATTTGTAATCATTCCAATGTGTATCCCAGGGAAATTCATGAGTAAAATACAGAACTGGGTCTCACGATTCATACGATCTGCAATATTTCCCTAGAGTTAAAGTCTGTATTTTAGCTAGACCCAGCATATGAGGATGCAGAGGATTACTGGACATTATGAGTGACTATTATGCTACCAACTTAAAGCAACATGAGGTCCCGAGCAAACATTCTTGTGACGGCATGTAGTCAAGATCTGGATGGTCTGAATCCAGACACTCACAATGCCGGCAGATACCCAAGGTATGTATTAGGGTTAGGCACTAGGGAAAGCCGCGTTCGCACACAGAATATAAGCATGCTGCATATTATTTTTATCAGCATAAGCTGCTTGTATGTCCTGTTTGCATCGTTTTACTAATAAGGTACATTTTAATGGAAAAAGTTGCACGTAAATATGCTCGCTGCTACTGAGTCACACCACGGCATGGCATGACTAGAAGGGCTGTTTAACATGCAGGGAGGCTATGTTAACTGTAAACATCTATATATATTTCTGCACCCCTGTTCCTATGTTTTCAAGCATAATTTAGACACTTGGCCGCAAATCTTCCATGAAGACCACTTCTGACCAGACTTCTCCGAACAGTGGATGGTTGAACCTGGTTCCCACTACTTTCTTCCAGTTCTGAGCTGCTGGACATCTTCTAATTTTGAAGAGAAGTAGGCATAATGTGTCTTTCATCTGATGCACTAAGTTTCCTTGGCCAACCACTGCGTCTACAGTCACTAACGTTGCCCATTTCTTTGTGCTTCAATGCTGAGAAATACAGGCAGGTACTTATCCATCATGCAATACCATCAGGGAGGCGTCTGATTGGCTCCAAATTTATTCTGAAGCAGGACACCAACCCCAAAGATACAGCCAATGTCATTAATACCCCTTTCACATCGCACAAATAACCCGGTATCAACCCGGCATATTGCCGGGTCGACACAGGTCAGCGTGCAGTGTGAAATTGCCAAGTCCAAATTCCCGGGTTGCCTGACCCGCTAATTCAACCCGGGTTATAAGCAGTATTATTCCCAGGTTGAATACTGGGTCAGTGGCTGCGTAAACGGATTCTCGGGTTGAGGCGACCCGGGACCCGTTTACAAGATAGGGAGAGGCGGCGTGGAGATAAGCTCATCTCCCAGTGCCACCCCCGGCTCCACTCCTCCGCCACTATGGCAACCTTTTCGGCATATTGCCATGTCGGACAGCCAGCCAAAAGGGGTAGGAGAGTCTCCAATTCCGGATCCCAACCGGAAAGGACCCATTTCCAATTCCCGGGTGGAATCCGGCATTGGAGATGTGAAAGGGGTATAAGAACTATCTTCAGCATAATGAAGAGCAAGGAGTCCTGGAAGGGATGATATGGCTCCTACAGACCCCTGATCTCAACATCATCGAGTTTTTCTGGGATTATATGAAGAGACAGAAGGATTTGTGCAAGCCTACATCCACAGAAAATCTGTGGGTAGTTCTCTAAGATGTTTGGAACAAACTCCCTACTGAGTTTCTTCAAAAACTGTGCAAGTGTTTTGAAGGCAAAGGGTGGGCACACCAAATATTCATTTGATTTAGATTTTGCTTTTGTTCATTCACTTTGCATTTTGTTAATTGATAAAAATAAACACTTCTATTTTTGAAAGCATTCTTATTTTGCAGCATTTTTTTCTACACCTGCCTATAACTTTTGCACTGCACTGTAGATGTTACAGCCAAAAATGATAAAACCTCTTGGTCTCACTGGGCCTTTCAAACAGCAGTGGAAATTTTAAACAAATTGTAATACCAAAAGCTATATTATACATGTATTCATTTTCCCAATTTGTTTTATTGTTTCCTGTGGGTGCCAATGTGTTTTATTTTTTTTCTTGTGCAATGTCTTTCATCTGTTCTTGAGTCTGAATTGCAACGAGCATGCATGCAGTGCAATGGTGTTTGTACAGAGTCAGACATACACACCAATAATCAGTATAGTGTGGAAGAGCTGTGAAGTGGAGCTCTCCCCAGGTGCCATTGTCAGCAGCAGAGCAGTGATACTGAGGCACATTGCAGAGCAGCTCATCTCCTGCCTCAGGCTGCCTGACCCCTTTCTGGGTCCTTCTTTCTTTCCCCCACTATGAGGTTCATCAGTTTTTTGGACTCTGACGACGGATCCCGATTCCAGGGAGGTACCACAAATATATAACAAACGAGACTTGGTGTGTATTATACACCGCAAACTGAGGTACGATGCCAGCCATATGTTTTATTACCCTTTGTTCTTATTAAAATTGAGTTACACTATTGCGGTTTCTCCTGTTTCTTCTTTACATATACTGGAGAGGAAGAATTACCAATTTTCCGAACCAAAAGTGAAAGGAGAATTTGGAGAACCTAGAACTCAAATGGACCTGAGAGAATAAGGGAATCACGTTTTTTTGGGCATCGTTATTGGAATTACATACTGTGAATTTATTATAATTCATCCTACCATAATAAGGGGGAACAATTACATAGAACTGTGACTGTATTCCATCCCAACAGGAGATTGCGCAAAAACCACACCTCCGTACTCTCTAGAACTATTGTTTTGCCCTACAGGTGGGCATAGAGGTCTTTGCTGCTCTCCGTTTTGAAGCACCAAATTTATCCTTTTTTGTTAATACACACCAATAAGTGTATTAGAAATGTATTGGGCATTCCTGTGTGGCTTCTCCCTCCTCCATATACTGCTCCCACCATATTCTGCATACTTTGCATCCCCTCCTCCTTATACTATGCTGCAACCCCACGTTACTTGCCATCCTGGGACTTAGCAACAAGTTATAGCAGTAACCAGTAAATGGATGTAGGAACCCCCAGACGGTCCCGCAGCGCTCGTAGCAGAGTGGCTACTTACCAGCGAGGGGAGAAAGGTAATCATTCGGGCAGGAAGGGGTGATACCCTATGTTGGGTGAGCCGTACAGTGACCTGGAGCTGCAGATGATGCAGGTGAGTAGGAGGCAGATAACTGGTTCGGCTGCTTTATATATACTGCGCGCCAGTGGAGGGGTGGGGTCCTGTGCTTGCCCCTCCCACACCCTGCACAGGCCATGGCCAGACCCCTCCAGCCAGCTGATGGTGGCTACTGGCGTCCTTTACCCCCAGACTGGCCAGGAGCTGTGCGGGGACTGGTGAGCTCACACGTGCCAGTACTGGTGTATATAGTTCAGCATCATTATAGCCTGCCCATTACAGATATACAGCATATATATACAGTATATACATATATACATACCCTCCAACACTGCCCAGATGAAAATTGGTTCAATATCGAAAGGGGCATGGTCACAGGTAAAGGGGGTGTGGCTAAATGGTGCTCCCATAGGCTTCCATAGTAATGGGAGACGCTGAAAACCGGTGCAAGGACCCTTTTGGCCGGTACAGACCATAAAAAACGGTACTGCACAAGCCAAAAAGGTACAATTGGAGGGTATGTATATAGAAAAGGCTAATGCTACACACGCACTCAGCATGAAAGAGCCCCTGCTCCCAGCAGCAGGACTTCCAGAAACCCGTCAGCTCCTGTGTGAGTAGCAACACCCCCCACCCCCCCCTGTTATAATCCAGCCCTGGTGTCCATCATTTTGACAGCTTTTAACTAATAAATAAATAATGGTGCATTATGCCCAGTCATCAAGAAAAAAAATAAAAGCCAGTCACAGAGCTGCACAGGAATGCTGGCTCTAGACCTGGACTATAACAATGGGCAATGAATAAGCTTTCTGGAAGGCAATAGCCACATAGAAATTGCTCTCTACTATAGATACATAGGGGTAAATTTACTAACATTCGTAATTTTCGGAAAAAGGTCAAAGTTCAATCACGAATGACATCGAAAGTGTAAAACTGCAACTTTTTGAATTTATTACGCCTAATTTACTAAGCTGTCGTATTCGGATTTTTCATTTGTTCCGATGTTGATGTCATTCGTGTTTTTTTCCCGTTTTTTAAGGCAGTGATTAGCAAAACACTGCCGACTTTATCACAATGAATCTCGGCCGGATCTGTGTGATCCGTGCTGGGGTTAATTTTTTTTAAATAAACACTGTAAAACTTAAAAAAAAATTGCGTGGGGTCCCCCCTCCTAAGCATAACCAGCCTCGGGCTCTTTGAGCCGATCCTGGTTGCAGAAATATGGGGAAAAAAATGACATGGGTTCCCCCATATTATTTAAGCAACCAGCATCGGGCTCTGCGCCTGGTCCTGGTTCCAAAAATACGGGGGACAAAAAGAGTAGGGGTCCCCCGTATTTTTAAAACCAGCACCGGGCTCCACTAGCTGGACAGATAATGCCACAGCCGGGGGTCACTTTTATATAGTGCCCTGCGGCCGTGGCATCAAAAATCCAACTAGTCACCCCTGGCCGGGGTACCCTGGGGGAGTGGGGACCCCTTAAATCAAGGGGTCCCCCCCCAGCCACCCAAGGGCCAGGGGTGAAGCCCGAGGCTGTCCCCCCCCCATCCAATGGGCTGCGGATGGGGAGGCTGATAGCCTTTTGTGATAATGAAAAGATATTGTTTTTAGTAGCAGTACTACAAGGCCCAGCAAGCCTCCCCCGCATGCTGGTACTTGGAGAACCACAAGTACCAGCATGCGACGGAAAAACGGGCCCGCTGGTACCTGTAGTACTACTACTAAAAAAATACCCAAAAAAAGACAAGACACACACACCGTGAAAGTAAAGATTTATTACATACATGCACACAAACATACATACATACTTACCTTATGTTCACACGAGGGTCTGTCCTCTTCTCCAGTAGAATCCAAGGGGTACCTGTTGAATAAATTCTACTCACCAGATCCAGGGTCCCAGGGTCCTCGGGGCAACCATTTGTAATCCACGTACTTGAATAAAATAACAAAACGGATACCCGAGCCACGAACTGAAAGGGGCCCCATGTTTTCACATGGGACTCCTTTCCCCGAATGCCAGAAACCCACTCTGACTTCTGTCTAAGTGGGTTTCTTCAGCCAATCAGGGAGCGCCACGTTGTAGCACTCTCCTGATCGGCTGTGTGCTCCTGTACTGAGTGACAGGCGGCACACGGCAGTGTTACAATGTAGCGCCTATGCGCTCCATTGTAACCAATGGTGGGAACTTTCTGCTCAGCGGTGACGTCACTTTAGGTCAACCGCAGGGCAGAAAGTTCCCACCATTGGTTACAATGGAGCGCATAGGCGCTACATTGTAACACTGCCGCGTGCCGCCTGTCATACAGTACAGGAGCACACAGCCGATCAGGAGGGTGCTACAACGTAGCGCTCCCTGATTGGCTGAAGAAACCCACTTAGACATCAGTCAGAGTGGGTTTCTGGCATTCGGGGAAAGGAGTCCCATGTGAAAACATGGGGCCCCTTTCAGTGCGTGGCTCGGGTATCCGTTTTGTTATTTTATTCAAGTACGTGGATTACAAATGGTTGCCCCGCGGACCCTGGGACCCTGGATCTGGTGAGTAGAATTTATTCAACAGGTACCCCTTGGATTCTACTGGAGAAGAGGACCGACCTGCGTGTGAACATAAGGTAAGTATGTATGTATGTTTGTGTGCATGTATGTAATAAATCTTTACTTTCACGGTGTGTGTGTCTTGTCTTTTTTTGGGTATTTTTTTAGTAATAGTACTACAGGTACCAGCGGGCCCGTTTTTCCGCCGCATGCTGGTACTTGTGGTTCTCCAAGTACCAGCATGCGGGGGAGGCTTGCTGGGCCTTGTAGTACTGCTACTTAAAACAATATCTTTTCATTATCACAAAAGGCTATCAGCCCCCCCATCCGCAGCCCATTGGATGGGGGGGGACAGCCTCGGGCTTCACCCCTGGCCCTTGGGTGGCTGGGGGGCGGGGGCCCTTGATTGAAGGGGTCCCCACTCCCCCAGGGTACCCCGGCCAGGGGTGAGTAGTTGGATTTTTTATGCCACGGCCGCAGGGCACTATATAAAAGTGACCCCCGGCTGTGGCATTATCTGTCCAGCTAGTGGAGCCCGGTGCTGGTTTTAAAAATACGGGGGACCCCTACTCTTTTTGTCCCCCGTATTTTTGGAACCAGGACCAGGCGCAGAGCCCGATGCTGGTTGCTTAAATATGGGGGAACCCCTGTCATTTTTTTCCCCATATTTCTGCAACCAGGATCGGCTCAAAGAGCCCGAGGCTGGTTATGCTTAGGAGGGGGGACCCCACGCAATTTTTTTTGAGAAAATAATCACTTTCCCACCCCTTCCCACTGATATACATGCACGGATCTCATGGATCCGTGCATGCCTATCCAATCACGAATAAAAAAAGCACTTTTTTACGAGTTGTAATTTTTCACGGCAGTGTTTTGTTTTTTTTTGCTTTGCACTTCTTAGTAAATGACCGAGATTCATACTTAAACAGCCGCGTTTTGACCGATGGTGTATTCATTCGTGATTTTTTTCCTAGGACTTCCAAATATTACGAATGCCCTCATCACTGCCGTGATTTGAGTTTAGTAAATTACCGAGATGACACTTTGATGAAAAAACGGCATCTCGGTCAAAATCGGGACCTTAGTAAATTTACCCCATAGTATATTGTTGCATATTTATTGAGGCAGAAGATTAATCTTATCACATCTGCTGTTCTAATAAAAATAACTACACCAAATAGATGAAAACCATTTGTATGTGTACATTGTGCTATTTATGTGCACATCCTAGGGACATTTAGAGGGAGAACTGAAATATGTGCATCTAATGCCTTCCAAAATACACTGCTCAAAAAAATAAAGGAAACACTAAAATAACACATCCTAGATCTGAATTAATGAAATATTCTTATTAAATACTTTGTTCTTTACATAGTTGAATGTGCTGACAACAAAATCACACAAAAATTATCAATGGAAATCAAATTTATTAACCCATGGAGGTCTGGATTTGGAGTCACCCTCAATATTGAAGTGGAAAAACACACTACAGGCTGATCCAACTTTGATGTAATGTCCTTAAAACAAGTCAAAATGAGGCTCAGTAGTGTGTGTGGCCTCCACGTGCCTGTATGACCTCCCTACAATGCCTGGGCATGTTCCTGATGAGGTGGCGGATGGTCTCCTGAGGGATCTCCTCCCAGACCTGGACTATAGCATCCGCCAACTCCTGGACAGTCTGTGGTGCAACGTGGCGTTGGTGGATGGAGCGAGACATGATGTCCCAGATGTGCTCAATTGGATTCAGGTCGGGGAACGGGCGGGCCACTCCATAGCATCAATTCCTTCATCTTGCAGGAACTGCTGACACACTCCAGCCACATGAGGTCTAGCATTGTCTTGCATTAGGAGGAACCCAGAGCCAACCGCACCAGCATATGGTCTCACAAAGGGTCTGAGGATCTCATCTCGGTACCTAATGGCAGTCAGGCTACCTCTGGCGAGCACATGGAGGCGAATTTGCCAATCTTGGTGTTCTCTGGCAAATGCCAAACATCCTGCACGGGGTTGGGCTGTAAGCACAACTCCCACCTTTGGACGTCGGGCCCTCATACCACCCTCATGGAGTCTGTTTCTGACCGTTTGAGTAGACACATGCACATTTGTGGCTTGCTGGAGGTCATTTTGCAGGGCTCTGGCAGTGCTCCTCCTGTTCCTCCTTGCACAAAGGCGGAGGTAGCGGTCCTGCTGCTGGGTTGTTGCCCTCCTACGGCCTCCTCCACGTCTCCTGATGTACTGGCCTGTCTCCTGGTAGCGCCTCCATGTTCTGGACACTACGCTGACAGACACAGCAAACCTTCTTGCCACAGCTCGCATTGATGTGCCATCCTGGATGAGCTGCACTACCTGAGCCACTTGTGTGAGTTGTAGGGAGGTCATACAGGCACGTGGAGGCCACACACACTATTGAGCCTCATTTTGACTTGTTTTAAGGACAGTACATCAAAGTTGGATCAGCCTGTAGTGTGTTTTTCCACTTTAATTTTGAGGGTGACTCCAAATCCAGACCTCCATGGGTTAATAAATTTGATTTCCATTGATAATTTTTGTGTGATTTTGTTGTCAACACATTCAACTATGTAAAGAACAAAGTATTTAATGAGAATCTTTCATTCATTCAGATCTAGGATGTGTTATTTTAGTGTTCCCTTTATTTTTTTGAGCAGTGTATATTGGGGGTTATTCCAAGTTGATCGCAGCAGGATTTTTTTTAAAAGTTGGGCAAAACCATGGCCCTCATTCCGAGTTGTTCGCTCGCAAGCTGCTTTTAGCAGCATTGCACATGCTAAGCCGCCGCATACTGGGAGTGAATCTTAGCTTAGTAAAATTGCGAACGAAAGATTCTCAAAATTGCGAATAGAAATTTCTTTGCAGTTTCTGAGTAGCTCGGGACTTACTCTGCCACTGCGATCAGTTCAGTCAGTTTCGTTCCTGGTTTGACGTCACAAACACACCCAGCGTTCGCCCAGACACTCCCCCGTTTCTCCAGCCACTCCCGCGTTTTTCCCAGAAACGGCAGCGTTTTTTCACACACTCCCATAAAACGGCCAGTTTCCGCCCAGAAACACCCACTTCCTGTCAAACATATTACGATCACCAGAACGAAGAAAAAACCTTGTAATGCCGTGAGTAAAATACCTAACTGCATAGCAAATTTACTTGGCACAGCCGCAGTGCGAACATTGCGCATGCGCAATTAGCGGAAAATCGATGCGATGCGAAGAAAATTACAGAGCGAACAACTCGGAATGAGGGCCCATGTGCACTGCAGGGGAGGCAGATATAACATGTGCAGAGAGAGTTAGATTTGGGTGTGGTGTGTTCAATCTGCAATCTAATTTGCAGTGTAAAAATAAAGCAGCCATTTTTTACCTTACACAGAAATAAAATAACCCACCCAAATCTAACTCTCTCTGCACATGTTATATCTGCCTCCCCTGCAGTGCACATTGTTTTGCCCAACTGCTAAAAAAATTCCTGCTGCGATCAACTTGGAATTACCCCCATTGTCTGATAAATCTGCAAAACATTCATATGCTTTTCTCTTATGTGAAAATTTCATTGTACATATCTAAGTGACTGCTCTTTGGTTTTACTCCTGTTTAATATTGATTTGAAATATATTCAAGTAACAATCATGTAAGATGATCAGCAAGTTTATACTAGTTTGATGCCTTTGGATTGGTTAAAGGACAATTGCAAAGCCTTGGAATCTAGAGATGAGCGGGTTCGGTTTCTCTGAATCCGAACCCGCACGAACTTCATGTTTTTTTTCACGGGTCCGAGCGACTCGGATCTTCCCGCCTTGCTCGGTTAACCCGAGCGCGCCGAACGTCATCATGACGCTGTCGGATTCTCGCGAGACTCGGATTCTATATAAGGAGCCGCGCGTCGCCGCCATTTTCACACGTGCATTGAGATTGATAGGGAGAGGACATGGCTGGCGTCCTCTCCATTTAGATTAGAAGAGAGAGAGAGAGAGATTGACCTGATTTACTGGAGCTTAGGAGTACTGTAGAACTGTAGAGAGTGCAGAGTTTACTAGTGACTGACCACAGTGACCACCAGACAGTGCAGTTTTATTTAATATATCCGTTCTCTGCCTGAAAAAAACGATACACAGTGACTCAGTCACATACCATATCTGTGTGCACTGCTCAGACCAGTGTGCTGCATCATCTATGTATATATCTGACTGTGCTCAGCTCACACATCTTATAATTGTGGGGGAGACTGGGGAGCACTGCAGTGCCAGTTATAGGTTATAGCAGGAGCCAGGAGTACATATTATTATTAAAATTAAACAGTGCACACTTTTGCTGCAGGAGTGCCACTGCCAGTGTGACTGACCAGTGACCTGACCACACTGACCACCAGTATAGTTAGTAGTATAGTATACTATATTGTGATTGCCTGAAAAAGTTAAACACTCGTATCTGACTGTGCTCAGCTCACACATCTTATAATTGTGGGGGAGACTGGGGAGCACTGCAGTGCCAGTTATAGGTTATAGCAGGAGCCAGGAGTACATATTATTATTAAAATTAAACAGTGCACACTTTTGCTGCAGGAGTGCCACTGCCAGTGTGACTGACCAGTGACCTGACCACACTGACCACCAGTATAGTTAGTAGTATAGTATACTATATTGTGATTGCCTGAAAAAGTTAAACACTCGTCGTGTGACTTCACTTGTGTGGTGTTTTTTTTTATATTCTATAAAAAACTCATTCTGCTGACAGACAGTGTCCAGCAGGTCCGTCATTATATAATATATACCTGTCCGGCTGCAGTAGTGATATATATATATTTTTTATATCATTATTTATCATCCAGTCGCAGCAGACACAGTACGGTAGTTCACGGCTGTAGCTACCTCTGTGTCGGCACTCGGCAGTCCGTCCATAATTGTATACCACCTACCCGTGTTTTTTTTTTCTTTCTTCTTTATACATACATACTACTACTACATCTCTTTATCAACCAGTCTATATTAGCAGCAGACACAGTACAGTACGGTAGTCCACGGCTGTAGCTACCTCTGTGTCGGCACTCGGCAGTCCGTCCATAATTGTATACCACCTACCCGTGGTTTTTTTTCTTTCTTCTTTATACATACATACTACTACTACTACATCTCTTTATCAACCAGTCTATATTAGCAGCAGACACAGTACAGTACGGTAGTCCACGGCTGTAGCTACCTCTGTGTCGGCACTGGGCAGTCCGTCCATAATTGTATACCACCTACCCGTGGTTTTTTTTTTCTTTCTTCTTTATACATACATACTACTACTACATCTCTTTATCAACCAGTCTATATTAGCAGCAGACACAGTACAGTACGGTAGTCCACGGCTGTAGCTACCTCTGTGTCGGCACTGGGCAGTCCGTCCATAATTGTATACCACCTACCCGTGGTTTTTTTTTCTTTCTTCTTTATACATACATACTACTACTACTACATCTCTTTATCAACCAGTCTATATTAGCAGCAGACACAGTACAGTACGGTAGTCCACGGCTGTAGCTACCTCTGTGTCGGCACTGGGCAGTCCGTCCATAATTGTATACCACCTACCCGTGGTTTTTTTTTCTTTCTTCTTTATACATACATACTACTACTACATCTCTTTATCAACCAGTCTATATTAGCAGCAGACACAGTACAGTACGGTAGTCCACGGCTGTAGCTACCTCTGTGTCGGCACTGGGCAGTCCGTCCATAATTGTATACCACCTACCCGTGGTTTTTTTTTCTTTCTACTTTATACATACATACTACTACTACATCTCTTTATCAACCAGTCTATATTAGCAGCAGACACAGTACAGTACGGTAGTCCACGGCTGTAGCTACCTCTGTGTCGGCACTCGTCAGTCCGTCCATAATTGTATACCACCTACCCGTGGTTTTTTTTTCTTTCTTCTTTATACATACATACTACTACTACTACATCTCTTTATCAACCAGTCTATATTAGCAGCAGACACAGTACAGTACGGTAGTCCACGGCTGTAGCTACCTCTGTGTCGGCACTGGGCAGTCCGTCCATAATTGTATACCACCTACCCGTGGTTTTTTTTTCTTTCTTCTTTATACATACATACTACTACTACATCTCTTTATCAACCAGTCTATATTAGCAGCAGACACAGTACAGTACGGTAGTCCACGGCTGTAGCTACCTCTGTGTCGGCACTGGGCAGTCCGTCCATAATTGTATACCACCTACCCGTGGTTTTTTTTTCTTTCTTCTTTATACATACATACTACTACTACATCTCTTTATCAACCAGTCTATATTAGCAGCAGACACAGTACAGTACGGTAGTCCACGGCTGTAGCTACCTCTGTGTCGGCACTGGGCAGTCCGTCCATAATTGTATACCACCTACCCGTGGTTTTTTTTTCTTTCTTCTTTATACATACATACTACTACTACTACATCTCTTTATCAACCAGTCTATATTAGCAGCAGACACAGTACAGTACGGTAGTCCATGGCTGTAGCTACCTCTGTGTCGGCACTGGGCAGTCCGTCCATAATTGTATACCACCTACCCGTGGTTTTTTTTTCTTTCTTCTTTATACATACATACTACTACTACATCTCTTTATCAACCAGTCTATATTAGCAGCAGACACAGTACAGTACGGTAGTCCACGGCTGTAGCTACCTCTGTGTCGGCACTGGGCAGTCCGTCCATAATTGTATACCACCTACCCGTGGTTTTTTTTTCTTTCTTCTTTATACATACATACTACTACTACTACATCTCTTTATCAACCAGTCTATATTAGCAGCAGACACAGTACAGTACGGTAGTCCACGGCTGTAGCTACCTCTGTGTCGGCACTGGGCAGTCCGTCCATAATTGTATACCACCTACCCGTGGTTTTTTTTTCTTTCTTCTTTATACATACATACTACTACTACATCTCTTTATCAACCAGTCTATATTAGCAGCAGACACAGTACAGTACGGTAGTCCACGGCTGTAGCTACCTCTGTGTCGGCACTGGGCAGTCCGTCCATAATTGTATACCACCTACCCGTGGTTTTTTTTTCTTTCTTCTTTATACATACATACTACTACTACATCTCTTTATCAACCAGTCTATATTAGCAGCAGACACAGTACAGTACGGTAGTCCACGGCTGTAGCTACCTCTGTGTCGGCACTGGGCAGTCCGTCCATAATTGTATACCACCTACCCGTGGTTTTTTTTTCTTTCTTCTTTATACATACATACTACTACTACATCTCTTTATCAACCAGTCTATATTAGCAGCAGACACAGTACAGTACGGTAGTCCACGGCTGTAGCTACCTCTGTGTCGGCACTGGGCAGTCCATCCATAATTGTATACCACCTACCCGTGGTTTTTTTTTCTTTCTTCTTTATACATACATACTACTACTACATCTCTTTATCAACCAGTCTATATTAGCAGCAGACACAGTACAGTACGGTAGTCCACGGCTGTAGCTACCTCTGTGTCGGCACTCGGCAGTCCATCCATAATTGTATACTAGTATCCATCCATCTCCATTGTTTACCTGAGGTGCCTTTTAGTTGTGCCTATTAAAATATGGAGAACAAAAATGTTGAGGTTCCAAAATTAGGGAAAGATCAAGATCCACTTCCACCTCGTGCTGAAGCTGCTGCCACTAGTCATGGCCGAGACGATGAAATGCCAGCAACGTCATCTGCCAAGGCCGATGCCCAATGTCATAGTACAGAGCATGTCAAATCCAAAACACCAAATATCAGTAAAAAAAGGACTCCAAAACCTAAAATAAAATTGTCGGAGGAGAAGCGTAAACTTGCCAATATGCCATTTACCACACGGAGTGGCAAGGAACGGCTGAGGCCCTGGCCTATGTTCATGGCTAGTGGTTCAGCTTCACATGAGGATGGAGGCACTCAGCCTCTCGCTAGAAAAATGAAAAGACTCAAGCTGGCAAAAGCAGTAGCACAGCAAAGAACTGTGTGTTCTTCGAAATCCCAAATCCACAAGGAGAGTCCAATTGTGTCGGTTGCGATGCCTGACCTTCCCAACACTGGACGTGAAGAGCATGCGCCTTCCACCATTTGCACGCCCCCTGCAAGTGCTGGAAGGAGCACCCGCAGTCCAGTTCCTGATAGTCAGATTGAAGATGTCAGTGTTGAAGTACACCAGGATGAGGAGGATATGGGTGTTGCTGGCGCTGGGGAGGAAATTGACCAGGAGGATTCTGATGGTGAGGTGGTTTGTTTAAGTCAGGCACCCGGGGAGACACCTGTTGTCCGTGGGAGGAATAGGGCCGTTGACATGCCTGGTGAAAATACCAAAAAAATCAGCTCTTCGGTGTGGAAGTATTTCACCAGAAATGCGGACAACAGGTGTCAAGCCGTGTGTTCCCTTTGTCAAGCTGTAATAAGTAGGGGTAAGGACGTTAACCACCTCGGAACATCCTCCCTTATACGTCACCTGCAGCGCATTCATAATAAGTCAGTGACAAGTTCAAAAACTTGGGCCGACAGCGGAAGCAGTCCACTGACCAGTAAATCCCTTCTTCTTGTAACCAAGCTCACGCAAACCACCCCACCAACTCCCTCAGTGTCAATTTCCTCCTTCCCCAGGAATGCCAATAGTCCTGCAGGCCATGTCACTGGCAATTCTGACGAGTCCTCTCCTGCCTGGGATTCCTCCGATGCATCCTTGCGTGTAACGCCTACTGCTGCTGGCGCTGCTGTTGTTGCTGCTGGGAGTCGATGGTCATCCCAGAGGGGAAGTCGTAAGCCCACTTGTACTACTTCCAGTAAGCAATTGACTGTCCAACAGTCCTTTGCGAGGAAGATGAAATATCACAGCAGTCATCCTGTTGCAAAGCGGATAACTGAGTCCTTGACAACTATGTTGGTGTTAGACGTGCATCCGGTATCCGCCGTTAGTTCACAGGGAACTAGACAATTTATTGAGGCAGTGTGCCCCCGTTACCAAATACCATCTAGGTTCCACTTCTGTAGGCAGGCGATACCGAGAATGTACACGGACGTCAGAAAAAGACTCACCAGTGTCCTAAAAAATGCAGTTGTACCCAATGTCCACTTAACCACGGACATGTGGACAAGTGGAGCAGGGCAGGGTCAGGACTATATGACTGTGACAGCCCACTGGGTAGATGTATGGACTCCCGCCGCAAGAACAGCAGCGGCGGCACCAGTAGCAGCATCTCGCAAACGCCAACTCTTTCCTAGGCAGGCTACGCTTTGTATCACCGCTTTCCAGAATACGCACACAGCTAAAAACCTCTTACGGCAACTGAGGAAGATCATCGCAGAATGGCTTACCCCAATTGGACTCTCCTGTGGATTTGTGGCATCGGACAACGCCAGCAATATTGTGTGTGCATTAAATATGGGCAAATTCCAGCACGTCCCATGTTTTGCACATACCTTGAATTTGGTGGTGCAGAATTTTTTTAAAAACGACAGGGGCGTGCAAGAGATGCTGTCGGTGGCCAGAAGAATTGCGGGACACTTTCGGCGTACAGGCACCACGTACAGAAGACTGGAGCACCACCAAAAACTACTGAACCTGCCCTGCCATCATCTGAAGCAAGAAGTGGTAACGAGGTGGAATTCAACCCTCTATATGCTTCAGAGGTTGGAGGAGCAGCAAAAGGCCATTCAAGCCTATACAATTGAGCACGATATAGGAGGTGGAATGCACCTGTCTCAAGTGCAGTGGAGAATGATTTCAACGTTGTGCAAGGTTCTGATGCCCTTTGAACTTGCCACACGTGAAGTCAGTTCAGACACTGCCAGCCTGAGTCAGGTCATTCCCCTCATCAGGCTTTTGCAGAAGAAGCTGGAGGCATTGAAGAAGGAGCTAAAAGGGAGCGATTCCGCTAGGCATGTGGGACTTGTGGATGCAGCCCTTAATTCGCTTAACAAGGATTCACGGGTGGTCAATCTGTTGAAATCAGAGCACTACATTTTGGCCACCGTGCTCGATCCTAGATTTAAAACCTACCTTGGATCTCTCTTTCCGGCAGACACAAGTCTGCTGGGGTGCAAAGACCTGCTGGTGACAAAATTGTCAAGTCAAGCGGAACGCGACCTGTCAACATCTCCTCCTTCACATTCTCCCGCAACTGGGGGTGCGAGGAAAAGGCTCAGAATTCCGAGCCCACCCGCTGGCGGTGATGCAGGGCAGTCTGGAGCGACTGCTGATGCTGACATCTGGTCCGGACTGAAGGACCTGACAACGATTACGGACATGTCGTCTACTGTCACTGCATATGATTCTCTCAACATTGAAAGAATGGTGGAGGATTATATGAGTGACCGCATCCAAGTAGGCACGTCACACAGTCCGTACTTATACTGGCAGGAAAAAGAGGCAATTTGGAGGCCCTTGCACAAACTGGCTTTATTCTACCTAAGTTGCCCTCCCACAAGTGTGTACTCCGAAAGAGTGTTTAGTGCCGCCGCTCACCTTGTCAGCAATCGGCGTACGAGGTTACATCCAGAAAATGTGGAGAAGATGATGTTCATTAAAATGAATTATAATCAATTCCTCCGCGGAGACATTGACCAGCAGCAATTGCCTCCACAAAGTACACAGGGAGCTGAGATGGTGGATTCCAGTGGGGACGAATTGATAATCTGTGAGGAGGGGGATGTACACGGTGATATATCGGAGGATGATGATGAGGTGGACATCTTGCCTCTGTAGAGCCAGTTTGTGCAAGGAGAGATTAATTGCTTCTTTTTTGGTGGGGGTCCAAACCAACCCGTCATATCAGTCACAGTCGTGTGGCAGACCCTGTCACTGAAATGATGGGTTGGTTAAAGTGTGCATGTCCTGTTTATACAACATAAGGGTGGATGGGAGGGCCCAAGGACAATTCCATCTTGCACCTCTTTTTTCTTTTCTTTTTCTTTGTGTCATGTGCTGTTTGGGGAGGGTTTTTTGGAAGGGACATCCTGCGTGACACTGCAGTGCCACTCCTAGATGGGCCCGGTGTTTGTGTCGGCCACTAGGGTCGCTAATCTTACTCACACAGCTACCTCATTGCGCCTCTTTTTTTCTTTGCGTCATGTGCTGTTTGGGGAGGGTTTTTTGGAAGGGACATCCTGCGTGACACTGCAGTGCCACTCCTAGATGGGCCAGGTGTTTGTGTCGGGCACTTGGGTCGCTGAGCTTAGTCACACAGCTACCTCATTGCACCTCTTTTTTTCTTTGCGTCATGTGCTGTTTGGGGAGTGTTTTTTGGAAGGGCCATCCTGCGTGACACTGCAGTGCCACTCCTAGATGGGCCAGGTGTTTGTGTCGGCCACTAGGGTCGCTTAGCTTAGTCATCCAGCGACCTCGGTGCAAATTTTAGGACTAAAAATAATATTGTGAGGTGTGAGGTATTCAGAATAGACTGAAAATGAGTGGAAATTATGGTTTTTGAGGTTAATAATAATATGGGATCAAAATGACCCCCAAATTCTATGATTTAAGCTGTTTTTTAGGGTTTTTTGAAAAAAACACCCGAATCCAAAACACACCCGAATCCGACAAAAAAAATTCGGTGAGGTTTTGCCAAAACGCGGTCGAACCCAAAACACGGCCGCGGAACCGAACCCAAAACCAAAACACAAAACCCGAAAAATTTCAGGCGCTCATCTCTAAATTGGAATCATGCACCAACCAATATCAGGGATGCAGTGACAACATTTAAAGTGCATATTTATCGATATTATTTGTACTAACATACTATGGGGGTAATTCTGAGTTGATCGCAGCACTAAGTTTGTTAGCAATTGGGCAAAACCATGTGCACTGCAGGGGGGCAGATATAACATGTGCAGAAAGAGTAAAGGGGGGTACTCACGGAGCGATCGCTGCTTAAAATCTAAGCAATCTGACTAGATTGCTTAGATTTTAAGCACGATCGCTCCGTGTGTAGCCCCCTCAGCGATAGCGATGCGCAGCCCCGCGCATCGCTATCGCTGCTGCTAGATTGGCCTGCATGCAGGCCAATCTAGCGGGTCGCTCACTTCACCCGCTGGGTGAAGTGAGCGGCCCCCCCCGTCTCCCCCCGCACGCTCAGCACAGATCGCGCTGTGCTGAGCGCCGGGAGAGATGTGTGCTGAGCGGTTCGCTCAGCACACATCTCTCTGCCATCGGCCAGTGAGTACTGGCCTTTAGATTTGGGTGGGTTATTTTGTTTCTGTGCAGGGTAAATACTGGCTGCTTTATTTTTACACTGCAATTTAGATTTCAGTTTGAACACACCCCACCCAAATCTAACTCTCTCTGCACATGTTATATCTGCCCCTCCTGCAGTGCACATGGTTTTGCCCAACTGCTAAAAATTTTCCTGCTGTGATCAACTTGGAATTACCCCCTATGTCTTCATACCCTTTTCACATTATTTCAGTATCACCTAAATGTACTAATGGGCAATTGGATGAGAATTTGCTAAATTCCCCTCCTAGCCCTTAATATCGGATTTTGTTTAGTAAACAGATCACATTTCCCATACTTATAATGGGAAATGCAATCTGCTTCAGATTTACTAAAATCTAATTGTAAAAAAAATACCGGAGGGAGCCGTGTAATAATAATACCATCTTCAGATGGCATTATTAAGACTTTCCCCCATTTCGCGTTCTCTAGCTCAGCCTTCCCTGCATGCCTGCAGGAAACACAGAGCTCTGTGCTAGCACCCGTGATCGGCCAAGTGTGTCTGATAGACCACAAACTGATCACAGTGTAAAAAAAAAAGTTACAGTGCTATGTAACCCCGGGCATCTGATCAGTAAAGTCAACTGCTGTGAATTCCCGACTGGCATCTCACATTACTGCATAGATCTGTGAATGGGGTCACAGCAGGAGCACAGGTTTAGATGAGCTCACCACAACCGGTCCTGGGTGCAGGTAAGTGTAATCGGGTGGGGTGGGGAACCTGGCACATGCATGGTCACATGCTCAGGGTATTGTTTGCACAAGTTCTTTTTCAGAAAATAATATTTGATACATCCATTGCAAATGTGGGGATTTTATTATGTCCCATCCACATATGAGATGCAGATTGTGATAAATATTCCTTTAACTACCTAGATAGTGCACTAAATGGAGAGAATCTCATGTGCAAATTAACAGTTTCTGATGCATTTCTAATGCAAAAATGACCTTTTTAGCCCACTTAGGTAAACAAAATAGTCAGTAAAGGTGTGCATAGCATTTTCAGAGCATGAGAAATATGTTGGTCTGCTATAATTATTCTATTCCCATGAATAGACATACACCCAAGTTTGGATATAAAGGTATGTGGTTTTATATATATACTAGTATTGAAATTAATTGTGCTTATTGATCACAAATAAAGTAGTTAAATAGAAACATCCTCACACAGACTTGTATTTGTAATGCTTTTTAAAGCCTTTAAACATGCTGCCATGATAGAGCATTTAGCATCACAATAATTGGTAGTTTATTTAACTCCTATCACCAGCTGATTTCAATATGTGTATGTGGGTGCACTTGAAGGATTGAATGTGTAATTCCCATAGCTGACGGGCTTATTTTGCTAAATGAACAAGAACACTGCCAGCTCACGAAGACCTCAGCTATCTGAATGGTGAGTGGGCGATTTTCTATCAAAGGAGAATTTGGAGCAGTAGATACCATATTAATCTAAATGTAAGTGCCTTGCAACAGCAAGATGATTCAAAAGATTTTATCACATCCAGATTGGAAATATACGTGAATAGAATTAAACAGCACGCACTTATATCCTGGTATTACAGCATTTGACGAATTGACGGGATAGAAATTACTGTCTTAAAGATTTCTGCTAAATGTTTATGATGTTTAATTCAAAGTTTATAATTGGAACAAAATGCAATAAAGAGTTGGATGCAATTTCCGCCAAAAATAAAAGTGTACTGTAGATAAAGTTCTTAAAAAATTGCAGTTTGCTTAATGTGCAGATTATGTAACCGTGCAAAACAAATAAAATGCCTATTTTTCATAATATATGCAAATACTGTAAGACAGAGGTTCTCAAACTCGGTCCTCGGGGGCACACACAGTGCATGTTTTGCAGGTCTCCTCACAGAATCGCAAGTGAAATAATTAGCTCCACCTGTGGACCTTTTAAAATGTGTCAGTGAGTAATTAATACACCTGTGCACCTGCTGGGTTACCTGCAAAACATGCACTGTGTGTGCCCCCGAGGACCGAGTTTGAGAACCTCTGCTGTAAGATATGCCAATAGCATAACTTATGTTAAGATGAGTGTATTGTATACTAGCGGTTTATCACCACAGTCATAACTAGGGCAGTGTAGCCGATGCTACCACACAGAGCACATGATGCCCTGTGGGCGGAACTGGGCGCCACCTCAGTCTTTGCCTTGCCAAGGTCCGGGCTAGCAGGTGCTGCGCCAGTTTAAATTTGGTACCGACCATGAGCCACCGGACAATAGGAAGCAGCGGCTATTTGAACATGGTCCAGTTATGGCTAGTGGGCCAACAGCCAATCAAAAGCAGATGTTTCAAGTCAATCATAGCTTGCCATTTCATAGCCCTGGCCCACTTGCAGTGTCTCGTGTCAGACTTTGGGTGAAAGATGTCAGAAGACGACAACGTGGCAAGGACAGGCCAGCAGCAGAAGAATACTGCAGGTGGTGGCAAGCAAAGAGCTAAATGACACTTCCCACTGCAGGTTCTCCCAGCTTACCAGTAGGTGGCCTTGGCCACCAGTAATTTACCCTCCTTTCCCACCTTAAACCACCAGATGTCAGGCATTAGGCCTGTGGGTGCAAACAGGCCTATGGGGCATGTTAGGCGGACAGAGTGCCTGAAGTAAAAGTGACCCTGGGCATTAGGCCCAGGTCACTTTATATGCCCTATGGTAGGCAAGCAAAATAGCCTTAGCCACTGGTGAGTGGCTGGGCATTAGGCCCAGTCCACTCTTTAGTAAAAAATAGGTAGTAAAAAATAGGTAGGAGGGGCCCCTATTGTGTGGCATAATGTGTATAAGGGGTACTACTGTGTGGCATAATGTGGATAAGGGTCTACTGTAGTGTAATGTGTGTAAGGGGCTCTACTTTGTAGCGTAATGTGTATAATGGGATTACTGTGGGCGTAAAATGTATAAGGAGTACTACTGTGTGGCGTAATTTGAATTGGTACCATTGTGTGGTCACACCCCTTTATTTTTTGTGTGCATCTTCTGCCCCTGCTGTCCCTATTTAAAATAGGGGGGAGGGGGGCACTAATGCTCTTACTGGCACATCTGCTTATCACTTAAATATATTACAGGGGGGATCCCCATTGTATCTGAATCGGCTGTGCTTATCACTTCAATGTATTATAGTGAGAAAGCCCCATTGTCTGACCAAGGGCCAGATTGACAATAGTCGGATTGAGCTCCAGCCCACAGGGCACTGGCCACACACAGCACTTGTCACCACCACTCCCCTTCACTTTTCACAATAGGCCCTTGAACATGTAGGCCATGAGACCCTTATCCGCTAATATGAAACAAGAATGATTCAGGTTGCCTGCGCTAAAATACAATACGGTAGTATTATATACTGTATACTGCTGCCACTTCTATATATAATAGGTATATGTGCTTAACCTCTAATAATGATAGGCGGGCAGCATTAATCCTTTCTTTTTAGTGTGAAAAATTTTTTAATAATAAAATGTAAATCTTTAAAAAGACACACAGCCTGATAAAATGTCACAATACCATCCTAACACAGTAACAATTATGTAACTATGCAGAGTTTACAATGTTTCTCCTTTCGATCTAAATCTGGCTGATAGTACAATGAGATTCTCCTTTTTTAGCTTGGCTGATGGGCCGACACTTACTTCAGTGTTCTCACCCGCAGTCATCAAAAGGTATCTTTATAGTAAGCCCAACTATCTCTGCGATCTGTGCTGAAATGGCAAGTGCAACTTACATTTGAATTCAGTCTCGCGTGCTCCAAAAGGTATCTTTATGGTTTCCCACTTCTTATCAGAAAGAGACGTGTAGCATAGGTCCAAAAGAACAGGTTTATTAAACCAACAACCAGTTAAAAAACAGGTATGCTGAGACAGTCACTTGCAGGGAGATAAAATGCAAAGCGTCCTTCCCGGTCTCTGCTCGTGCTGCAGCCCACGATCGATGCCGGGCGGATAGATGTTAAGAGCGGCTCTGCCCTCCCTCGAGTGATGTTCACAGCTCCCGGTGTACTGACAGCCTCAACGCGTTTCGGATAGTTCTCTATCCTTTTTCAAGAGATGCCGTCATATCCACTGCCCCGGGTATTTATTCTGTGAGGCTCCCGATCACGTGATCCGAAAGATCCAATCCGCATTCCCTATACCCGGCTTCTTACAATCAATTAAAAAGGCCTGATATAAAACTGGCTGTTAAAACTATTGTGCTATACACACAATCTGATATAGAATCCTTTCTAATACATACATTATTTAATCCACAACAATATTACAATGAACATACACATAATTAATAACAATGAAATTAATAAATAACCCTCTCTAGCTTCCCTGCACAATCGTTTCAGGTGTTAAAACATATTAATTGGGCTGTCCCACATTATTAGAAGCCGGGTTATGAGTGAGTGTCCATGATGAAGAGATGGAGAAAACAGAAAAGGAACATATATTAGATATTATGCAATAATGAACAGCCATTTTCTCTCTGATACTTTTTGTGTGCTATAGAAACCATTTGGATTCAAAGTCGATATTTAGTCCATTTGGTGTCAAGGTTTTCATATCGTATATTGTGCGCATTACTAATCTGGCTAGCGCAGATTCGATGTCTTTAGTGCGCCAGTTACTCTTACCTAATTTAATCCCACAAAACGATTTTAGTTCAGTAATCTCACATTTATGTTTGTCTCTAAAGTGCATGGACACGCTGTGATTCTCGAATCCTTTTTTAATATTTTGTACATGTTCTGATAAGCGTTCTTTTAGCGTTCTACTTGTTCGACCTTATCCGCTAATGTCTGACCTGAGACTGTGGGAATCACCACTCTATACCTCATGTCTTAATCGTTCACATTAAGTGGAAAGTCATTATTTTCAGTGGTTTATTTTGCCAAGCTATGGATGCTTAAATGGAATTAAGAGGACTCTAGGACTTAGGTGAGCAGAACATTTGAAGAGGGTTTGTGTGGGGTCGTTTTCATATATAATAAATAAAAATGAGAAAAATTATGAGTATTTTTTTAACTTAATTTCTCCCATTCACACTACAGATCCCAGTATACCACATTACCTTGGCTGCCATCAGTAGGCTGGAACTTTCACTGTGATCCAATAAGATCCGCTGCCGATGGTGCCAATACTGGAGGACACAGATGTAAATTTGGCTGACCCTGACCTTCCCCTTCCTTAATCTAAAGTCGTGACCTTAATCACAATGTCATTTGTGTTTCTTCTCCTGGGCACTACTGCTGGGGCTTGGAGCAGTGCCCAGGTTACTGGCTACGTTAGTAACAACTAGGAGAGGAAACACCGATGACATTGCATAACACATACAGTATATATCCACACAGCACTCGTTTTAACCCTGTGGGGGGTACTCTATTAGTTCTGATATCGCCAAAAATGGCCCCGCGATCACACAATAACACATAGGATCTGGGATAAATTCCCTATACCATGTGTTATTGCAGCTCCTTTTTTTAGGGATTATGTTTCGTCTGCCTGAGGCACGCTAAGCATAATACCCGATAAGTGTCGGCATCAGAGGATAAGGATGCCAACATCAGGGCTAATTGGATAGCTCCTGGCAAAACAATTACCTGCGGTCACTGACCACGTATAATTGGATACCCCCTTATATGTTACAAATTATCTGACAAACTGACCTGTAGGAGACTCACTAATGCTAAAGACCATTGGGGGGGGGGGGGGGGACTGTTATAAATTGTATTATTATTATGTGGTTTGCTCTCATCATAATTGGAAATTCGCTGTGAAAAGCTGACAAATGACTACAATAGGAAAACAAAGGGCATCCTGCTGCTGATATGCTGGGAATAGAAATGATTCGTGCTAATGCAGGGAAGCATGAAGATGAATAAGAAAATAATCACAGTTAATCGAGTTGCGTGTTAAGTACTGGAAATATAAAATAAAATCAGTAAGCCACTGTGTACAGCATAATAGCATATAAATATGGGGAATAGGTAATATGTAGCCAAATGACCACAATGGAAAATAATGCTCACAGTTTATTGTTTCACAACTGATCAGGTTTCAAGATCATTTGTTTCTTGCATTTTGAATGCACAGCTGACAGATGCACGTGTAGAAGTATTTTGGTATTGCATAGACTTTGGTGATTGCATGTGTCTACAGATGAAGTTAATATAACCCATACCTCCAAGGGTGCTTTAAGAGAGGAGATGGCCTCTCTGGCAGCCAGTATACTTTGGCTTTATGACTGCTCAGGTCTCTGGGAACATCTTTATTATGTATGCCAAGTCACCGTCAAAATGGCTGCCGTAGGCTTTACCAGTGATATGTCTGTAGCACTGGCCACCGCCGCTGGACTCCGGAGGGGTAAGTATAATTATATGGGTGCATAGTGTGGGGCCCCCTGGACCTGGGGGTGCCTGTGTGCACCACACACATTACACCCATTACAGATACACCTATGCATACCTCTTGTATTGAAATAACTTTTAATACAGTGGTATTAAATGAAGATACATTACTTAGGTCATTCTTGTATGTAAGTAATTTGTTTAAACATATGCAGAGTTCATCTGTGTTAGCCACTTGTGGATTTACCGTAGATGGGATGCTTATTTGCACTGTAAGTGGTATGGCTACAAAGACATTTGCCCAAGCTTGTACTTTACTTACCCTCTATTTGCTGCTACATCTGCACATTGAAGCATACTCAGGGGGTGTTGAGATACAGTACTATAAAGAAACATAGTAGAGAAGACCAGACACTCAGGGCCAGATAATTAATGGGGCGGATGGAGCTACAGCTCCTGGCCTCCACATCTAAATAGGCCCATTAACACTGAAGCATGATGGTGACCAGCTGTCTAACTGGCAACACAGTCAGCCATAAATCATAAGTATTAATACTGTATTTTTAGTTTTTTTCATACAATGATACATTCTTCTGTTTTTATGTATTTAAGGAGACAGTGGGGGTAATTCAGAGTTATACATAGTATCTAAGGTTGAAAAAAGACAATTGTCCATCGAGTTCAACCTATTTGTGGTCTCCTATGCACGATTATTTTGTAGAAAATTTTGACTGAAGTTGATGACTGCCGTTACGTTTTACCCCTCTTTTTTATAATAACCATAGTGCGTGACTATGCCCCGTAACCCTGGTTATCCTTATCCATTAGTAATTTATCTAACCCATTCTTAAAGGTGTTGACTGAGTCTGCCATTACAACTCCCTCAGGCAGGGAATTCCAAACACGTATCGTCCTTACCGTAAAAAAGCCTTTACGCCGTATTGTGCGGAATCTCCTCTCCTCTAACCTGAGCGAGTGTCCACGAGTTCTCTGTGTTGATCTAACCAAAAACAGGTCCTGCGCAAGATCTGTATAATGTCCCCTTATATATTTGTAAATGTTGATCATGTCCCCTCTTAATCTCCTCTTTTCCAGTGTAAACATGCCTAGTCTTGCCAACAAATATAAAACACAGCACTTACAAACCACCAAAAACTGTTAACTATTAATTATATACAAGGATCCTGCGTCTCCCACAGGTGGTACTGTCCCACCAAATAGAATATATACACACAGAGATAGTAAATACGGGATCCGGTCGTTTTATCGACAGTGTCTAGGTCGACAATGTTTAGGTCGACCACTATAGGTCGACAGTCACTAGGTCGACATGGATGGAATGTCGACAGGGTTTCTAGGTCGACATGTGCTAGGTCAACAGGTCTAAAGGTCGACATGAGTTTTTCACAGTTTTTTTTTTTTCATACTTAACGATCCACGTGGACTACGATTGGAACGGTAAAATGTGCCGAGCGAAGCGGTAGCGGAGCGAAGGCACCATGCCCGAAGCATGGCGAGCGAAGCGAGCCATGCGAGGGGACGCGGTGCACTAATTTGTGATCCCGGTCACTTTACGAAGAAAACGACACAAAAAAAAAAAATCCTCATGTCGACCTTTAGACCTGTCGACCTAGCACATGTCGAACTAGAAACCCTGTCGACCTTCCATCCATGTCGACCTAGTGACTGTCGACCTATAGTGGTCGACCTAAACATTGTCGACCTATACACTGTCGATAAAACGAACCACACCCAGTAAATACTATCAAGGGAGCGTTGGAAACCTTGATGAATTAAACATATTCAATTTATTTACACTCCAAACATACAACATAAAACATACAGTATATATAAATATAAAATATATAAAAATTAATATAATCAATCTATATAGGTCCACCTATAGGTCCACCTATAGTATCTCCTTAATAAATAGCCCTTATTATCCACTTATGTCAATGTCCATAAAGTTACTCTCATATAATTAGTAACAAGTTGTTATTTTTAGGAAAAAGTCTCTTTAAGCCGGAATGTTAAGTTGCAGTCTTTAATTGTAGCCACTTAGAAAGATACTTTTTGCTTGCAGGGGGAGAGTGCTGTGTTTGACAGTATCCACAGCAGTATGCTACGACCCCTAGTGTTGCTTTAGCCGTATTAAATGTCTCTTGGGCCACGGTAAAAAGTAACAATTTAAGTGTCTTAAACCTCTTACAGGATTTTCTTCCCTGACAGGGGGAGTATGTTGTGTTATACTGTGGCCACAGTACTATACTCCAACCCCTGATCTGTCTAGCCGCAATAGATGTCACAGATTACTCACGGCCACAGCGGCTTCCGTCATACAGGGTGCGTACCTCCTTAGCTCGGTCACGCTTTAGCCTTTACCCTGTTTTGGATGGCTCACCGGCAGGCGGAGAAAGTAGTGGATATCAACGGGCGGCAGGAGGTAGATGCTGGTGCCTTCCTTACGCGTTTCTCCGCTAAACTGGCAGGCGGTTTCGTCAGAGGATATGCCTAGTCTTGCAAGCCTTTCCTCGTATTCCAGCGTCTCCATACCCTTAATTAGTTTGGTCGCCCGCCTTTGAACCTTTTCTAGCTCCAGGATATCCTTTTTGTAGTAAGGTGTCCAGAATTGTACACAGTATTCAAGGTGTGGCCTCACAAGTGATTTATATAACGGGAGTATAATACTCTCGTCCCTAGCATCAATTCCCCGTTTTATGCATGCTAATATCTTATTAGCCTTCTTTGCTGCAGTCTTACTTTGGGTACTACTGCTTAGTTTGCTATCTATGAGGACACCTAAGTCCTTTTCCAGTACAGAATCCCCTAATTTTACCCCATTTAGTAGGTAGGTGTTATTTTTGTTCTTGTTACCACAGTGCATTGCCTTACACTTGTCTGTATTGAAGCGCATTCTCCATTTCGCTGCCCAAGCTTCTAATTTAACTAAGTCGTTCTGAAGCGACTCCCCCTCCACATTTATAACTTTACACAATTTGGTATCATCTGCAAAAATTGACACCATGCTCTCTAGACCTTCTGTTAGGTCGTTAATGAAAATATTGAACAATAGCGGTCCTAATACTGAGCCTTGTGGCACACCACTTAGCACTTCAGTCCAAGTTGAAAAAGATCCATTAACCACAACGCGCTGCTCCCTATTATCTAACCAGTTTTTGACCCAAGTGCATATTGTGCTTCCTAGCCCTGATTCCTGTAGATTGTAGATAAGTCTCATGTGTGGTACAGTGTTGAATGCTTTGGCAAAATCTAAAAAGATTAAATCCACCTCTTTACCCTGATCTAGGTTTGCGCTTACTGTTTCATAAAAGCCAAGTAAATTGGTTTGACAGGATCTGTCCTTCATAAACCCATGTTGATTCCTTTTAATGACCTTATTGACTTCAAGGAACTTCTGAATACTATCTCTTAGAATACCTTCCAATAATTTCCCCACTGTAGATGTAAGACTAACTGGTCTATAATTACCTGGTTCAGCTTTACTTCCCTTTTTGAATATAGGCACTACTTCCGCTATACGCCAGTCTTTGGGAACCATACCTGATATTACTGAATCCTTAAAGATCAAAAATAGCGAGATGTAAGACTAACTGGTCTATAATTACCTGGTTCAGCTTTACCTCCCTTTTTGAATATAGGCACTACTTCCGCTATACGCCAGTCTTTGGGAACCATACCTGATATTACTGAATCCCTAATGATCAAAAATAGCGATTTTGCAAGTTCAGAGTGAAGTTCCATTAGAACCCTTGGGTGAATACCATCGGGACCTGGTGACTTATTAATCTTTAAATGTTTTAATCGGTCACAGACTACTTCCTTGCATAAATAAGGACCTATCAGTGGGATATTCTCATTATTGAGATTATGTGTTAGTGCCTGAATTGGGTCCTCTCTAGTAAATACTGTTGAAAAGAACTCATTTAGTGTGTCCGCTATGTCATTATCATTTTTTCTTAAGACTCCCAACTTGTCTTTTAAAGGGCCTATACTCTCCTTCTTTAATCTCTTGCTATTAATGTATTTAAAGATTTTTTTGGGATTCGCTTTGCTTTCCTTTGCTACTAGTTTTTCAGTTTCTACTTTAGCTGCTCTTATTTCCTTTTTGCAAATTTTGTTACATTCCTTATAGTGCTGAAATGACTCTGCTTCCCCGTCAGATTTGTATTTTTTAAATGCTCTCCTTTTCTTGCCCATAAGTTCCTTTATCTTTTTGTTAAGCCACATCGGTTTATGATTTTTATTCCTTTTTTTGCTGCTTATAGGAATAAATTTGAGTGTATTTTTAGCTAGCAGGAATTTTAGTACATCCCATTTCTCCGTAGTATTTTTTCCTAAAAACAAACCTTCCCATTCAATATCCATGAAAAATACCCTCATCTTTTCAAAATTCGCTTTGCTAAAGTTTAGAGTCCTAGTTGAGCCAGTATAGGGCTGTTTAGGAAAACTGATATTGAATGTGACCATATTGTGGTCGCTGTTTCCTATGGGTTCCCCTACTATAATACCTGATACCAAATCCCAATTGATTGTTAATACCAGGTCTAAGATTGCATTGTACCTAGTTGGTTCCTCAATTAGTTGAACTAAGTAGTTATCATTAAGTGTGTTTAAAAACATATTGCCCCTAGCAGTATCACATGAATCGTTTTTCCAGTTTATCTCTGGATAGTTAAAATCTCTCATCACTACTATGTCTCCTACTCCTGCTGCTCTTTCAATTTGCTTTAGTAACAATTCCTCATCAGATACGTTGATTACAGGCGGCCTATAGCATACATCCAATACTAACTTTTTTATTCCTTTTCCCCGGATGCAATTTCTACCCATAATGTCTCGACAGTGTCTACAGTCCCCTCCTGAATATCTTCCCGTATATCAGGTTTTAAAAACGGCTTTACGTAAAGACACACCCCTCCACCCTTTTTATTTAGTCTGTCTCTCCTAAACAGTGTATAGCCCTCTAGATTGACTGTCCAATCATGAGATTCGTCCCACCAAGTTTCAGTAATGCCTATAATATCATACTGTTTGCTTGCTGCAAGTATTTCTAGTTCGCCCTTTTTACCAGTAATGCTTCTAGCGTTTACATACATACAACTAAGATAAGTATTTTCCCTTGCGTTAGGGACATCTTTCACCTTATGTAACAATGATGACCTGTAATCGTCATTGGTTAGTGCTTTGGTAAAATCTCTTTTAGTACCCATGTTAGTAACCTTACCGCCTGCTCTTACCCTCCCCCCAACTTCTCCCCCATTTTGTTTACTACCGCCATCCCCACTATTCTCACTGCATGACCCGTAGTTTCTAGCTAAACCCTCCCCCCAGGCTCCTAGTTTAAAATCTCCTCCAACCTTCTAACCATCCTTCTCCCCAGCACTGCTGCCCCCTCCTCAGTCAGGTGCAATCCGTCACGACAAAAGAGATGGCGCCTGACTGAGAAGTCCGCCCAGTGTTCCAGGAACACAAACCCCTCTTTCCTGCACCAATCCCTAAGCCACACATTTACCTCCCTAATCTCCCTCTGCCTCCCCGGACTAGCGCGTGGCACGGGTAATATTTCGGAGAATATTACCTTAGATGTCCTTGCCTTAAGTTTCTTTCCTAAGTCCCTATAGTCTTTCTTAAGGACATCCCACCTTCCGATAACTTTGTCATTGGTGCCAATGTGCACCAAGACCACCGGGTCTTTCCCAGCCCCTCCCAACAATCTATCTACCCGGTCCGCGATGTGCCGTACCCGAGCACCCGGGAGACAACAGACTGTACGGCGATCACGGTCCCGGTAGCAGATTTCCCTATCTGCCTTCCTGATGATAGAATCCCCTACCACCACCATCTGACTAGGTACCTCACTATCTTTTATCCCAACTGCGCCAGAGGGACCGCTCCTCTGGATGCTAGAGGTAGCAGTCTCCTCCAGCACCGTCATTTCTTCACTATCATCCTCCGATTCCTCGTCCAGTCGGGCAAATTTGTTCGGGTCTGATAGTTCGGAGATGTCGAGCCTCCCCCTCTTTTTCTTCCTTCTAACTGTGACCCAGCTGGCTACCTGTTCATCATCCTCTTCTACCAGTGACCCCTCCCGCAACTCCTCCACCGTTCTGTCTAAACTTCGCTCGAGATTGTGAATCTCTCTCAGTCGCGTAACGGTTTGCTCTAGATCAGTTACCTGGGCTTCCAGGGCAACCGTTCGCATACACCTCGTGCAGATGTAATCACACTGGGCCGGTAGCTCCAGGTGTGCATACATCTTGCACGACATGCACTGAGTGAGGTCCCCAATCACAGCCCCTCCCATATTGTTTGTAAGGTCTGACTCCCTGTTACTCTCAAAGAAAAGAAGCAAAAAGAAGAAGTAGAAGACAAACAATCTCACTTAAACAATAATTAAACTGGCTTATCCTTATCTATCTTTGTGCGGTTCTTGGTCTTTCACTTTTATGCAGCCGTAGTACTCTCTCCTGCGGCACCGATACTCCACTTAGCAGTTGCAGTTGTTCCAGCTCACTGCACCTCCTTTTCACTCGGCTTACAGCTCCTGCTTTTGCTGTTACCAACTCACACTTACAAATCCAAGCAGCACTTTTGCTGTTACCAACTCACACTTACAAATCCAAGCAGCACTTTTGCTGTTACCAACTCACACTTACAAATCCAAGCAGCACTTTAAAATACAAGCCCAAATTTGTTAGCAGTTGGGCAAAACCATGCGCACTGCAGGTGGGGCAGATATAACATGTGCAGAGAGAGTCAGATTTGGGTGGGGTGTGTTCAAACTGAAATCTAAATTGCAGTGTAAAAATAAAGCAGACAGTATTTACCCTGCACAGAAACAAAATAACCCACCCAAATCTAACTCTCTCTGCAAATGTTATATCTCCCCCACCTGCATCGCACATGGTTTTGCCCAACTGCTAACAAATGTGCTGCTCCGATCAACTCTAAATTAACCCCCCATGTGTAAAGGATGTACATGCCCACATGGCTCTAACCACTCCCACAGCACTCATCACAGCTCCTCCTCTTTTCTGTATAGGTCTTTAAACATTTTTAGCTCCAGGCCCATTATATATTGCAACACAGCTGGTACCATTTTCTATGTTGGTAAAACCAAACATAGGCATATTTATTTTCTGTTTTGTTTGAAGATAACATGATTGAAAACACGATTAGATCCCTTGATTTTGGCCCATGGTTTATTTAAACTTGTTCTTTAGATTTGAGGCTTAGGAGTAGATTTACTAAAGCTTCTAAAACAGACAAGTGGTTGTGTTGCCTATAGCAACCAATCAGATTCTGTCCACCATTTTCTAGAATGCAATAGAGAAATGATAACTAGTATCTGATTGGTTGCTATGGGCAAAACCATCACTTGTCTCGTATAGAAGCTTTAGTAAATCTACCCCTTAGAGTAACCTTAAGTAAGGATTTTGAAGGAATCGGGCACTTATTGATTATGTAAGACTGAAGCTCTAACCTTGGAAACTGAATCACTTCACAGTAGAGAGGCAGTGCCCAGGGCCCACAAGGGGAATGCAATGGTACGGGCCCACTGAAGGGTTGCTATATAATATGCTCACTATATTACATAGACTGTCACAGTGACTGCCATATATTGCAGTGACTGCTACATAATAAAGAGAGAAATGCAGTGACTGCCATATAGTATAGAGAGCAACTTAGTGACCAAAATATAATGTATGGAGCATAAAGGGAATGCCATATAATACAGGGAGCATCACAGTGCCTGCCATATAATGCAGTAAGCAATGTAGTAACCACCATATAATACAGAGAGCATTGCAGTGACCTCCATATAATACAGAGAGCAATGCAGTGGTTGCTATATAATACAGAGAGCATCACCGTGACTACCATATAATACACAGAGAAACTCAGTGGCTGCTATAGAATACAAAGAGCATCTCAATGACTGCCATATAATACAGAGAGCTTTGAAGTGACCGGCATAAAATACAGAAATCAATGCAGTGATAGTTATGTTCAATCTTGACAAAACAAGCATTACAGTTTTTACTGAAGCAGCGGAACAGGCAGGTACCGGAGTGTATTTGCTGGGAGAAGGACTTTCAGGCTAGGTAGAAGGCTAAAAGTTTGACTGAAGACTTGGTAGCATTGCAGTTTTTTTCCAATAATGGTGACTGTTAATCCATAAATAGGCAGTGCTGATGGTGACTTGCTTGTGACACAATGTGATACACACTAGTAGTGAAGTCAAGTATGGCAGGAAGGGTAGGCTTACTCCGTAGAAACATAGTGCTGCTTGAGAACACAATGCAGTGCAGGATACTGTTATGAGCTGCCATTCTAGCCGCGATGTCTTAAGGTCCCTACGTACACACTGGGCGTTTTTGCCCAGCGTGTATGAACAGCGATGATCGCTGACATCGCTAGGCTGAAAAGCGCTCAGTGCATACACACTGAGTGCTTTTCCCCACTGCCCAGCGATGTCAGCGAGGGTGAGCCGCTTTCCATAGCAGAACGCTATGGAAAGCCATTCACCCCGCCGTTCATCTACTGGTAATACCAGTAGATGAACGGCGGCTGCCAGCGATGAAGCCGGAGCGCGCATCAGCGTTCACTGCTCATCGTTTGGCCATACACACTGGGCGGCTTTGAGCTGAAAGCAGCTCAAAACAACAAAAGTGATCTGCTTTCAGCTCAAAATCGCCCAGTGTGTATGGGCCTTTACACTACACTTTCTGTCCTCGCAATACATCTCTTTTGACGCCTGTCAGTTTCCGCTGCAAGCAGTTTATTTATTAACTCTGCTCATATCAGATCAAAGGGGTATGTTTTCTGTGCAGAGCATTAATTGGCTGCTGGGAGGATAAAAGGCAGGCAGGACTTAGCATTCCTAGTGTTCTGTTCATGAAGGTGCATGTTACTGGACCTGTCCTGCTATCTTGCTTCCTGCTGCCTGACCATGACCCTGGCTGCTCCATCTCCTGATTCATGAACTGTTTAGCTCCAATAATTTCCTACCTTTCAGTCTGCATTTAATTTGCTACTCCTGATTCAGTGCCTATCAGAAAACTAGCAGCATTATACTCCTGATTACTTGCTACCTGAATGCACCCGGAATCCAGCTACAGTCCCAGATTTTGGTTCCTGGAGGTTAGTCTATTCTCTTTCATTTTTTTTTTTTTTTTGAATAGAGTGGTTTTTATTCAACAAAATGATTAACGATACAGACATTTCAGTGTACGCTCGGAAACACAGCTGGCATTATACAATATACTGAACCATATACCTCCCCAACAGTATACATGTATAGTGAGCATTCCCGATAAATACTGTTCCAATTGCATTCTTCCCACAGAATACAGATTTTCTGAAATCCGTAAACAAATCGTGATCCACATACTTAACATTTTAAGTTTTCTCCCCTAAACATTATTGTAAATACCACAACTAGCAGGCCAGATATAGCCCACAACCCCCCTAACACAAAACCAAACCCCCATAGAACAAACACAAACCCAGCAAACCTAAAACTACCCGAGTGTGTGAGGTGAGGTACAATAGCAAAATAAATAAAATAAAATAAAGGAGGGAGAGGGGTCCGGCTCGGCGCCACAGGGCCCAGAGAACGCACCACAGTTACGGCCAGTGCCCCCTAAATCCGTAGGGCAAGGGATGAGTATGTGGAATTGATCCAAGGAGACCATATTTTCTCGTACTTAGTAAGGGTATTATTTTTCATGTATACATAGCGGTCTTTCAATAGAGTATCATTCACCAAAACTTTAAATGCAGATATCGTGGGAGAATGCGGAGCCATCCATGCCCGCGCAATACACACCTTGGCAAGGGCGCACATACTGCGGGCATACATACCCTCCCACCGAGACCCAGAGTCAGGACCGCCCACCCCCAAAATACAAAATCTCGGAGTCAGCAAGCCTCTTGATATCCCTGTATGTTCCAGAATCGACCCGACCCCAGCCCAGAACGCCTGTAGTAACGGACAGTCCCATGCAAGGTGCAAGAAGGTTCCTCCAGCAGCCCTGCATTTGGGACAAACATCAACACTACCGACCCCAAATCTGGCCAGCCTACTTGGCGTCATATATGATCTGTGCAAAATAAAGAGCTGTATCTGTTGCAACCATAGTGATTTGGTGACCTGGCTCGAGTTTCCCAGCGCAACCTCCCAATCTTCCACATCTATGGGGCCCAAGTCACACTCCCAGCGCTCCCAAAGATTCGAGAGCGGGTTTGCATGAATTGTTTTAAGAAGGTACGAGTAGGTGAAGGAGATCACCTTAACTCGACCTAGTGATTGTAGAAAGGTCTTTATGGGGAAGGGGAGGAGCACCGGGGGAGAATCTCCGAACTGTGCTTGCAAGGCGTGCCTGAGCTGTAAAAATCTGTAAAAGTAAGAGTTCGGGAGTCCAAACTCCTCCTGTAGTTGCTGAAGCGATTTCAATGAACCATCACTATACAGCTGGGACATTGAAGTTATCGAATACGGAGTCCACACCTCCCCACACTCCAGAGACCCCAGTTCATGGAGCGATGCGGAGTGCCAAAGGGGAGTATCCGGGTCCACACCATCATACCCGAGCAGACCCTTCAAAGCTAGCCAGATCTTCATGGCCTGAAAGACAATAGGAGGCGAGAATCTAGAAGGACTCCCTCCCACCAGGACCTGCGCCGGGGAGAGATCCGGATAGTAACACCTAAGGAACTCCCAGTATAAGCCAGCCTCCTCCCCTCCTCGGAGCCAAATACCGATATGTGACAACTGAGCCACATAGTAATACAATTGGAAGTGAGGCAAGGCCAAGCCCCCATCAGCTTTTTGTCTGGCAAGGGTAGTTAATTTTATTCTAGGCCTTTTATTGGCCCAGATCAGGAACTACCATTTTAATGAGGCTAACCCTGCCCGTCACTGTCAGCGGAAGTTTACACCAAGCTCTTGACTTGCGTACAAACGACTGTACAAGAGGGTCAAGATTCAAAGGCACAAAGTCCGAAGGATCGTTAGTAACTTCAATCCCAAGGTACTTAAACTGGCCTGTCCAGCATAGCGGCAGGGAGAGCCTCGGGACCTGGGGGGGAGAGCCCATAACGGGCATTATAAATGATTTGGACCAGTTTATGCGGAGACCAGAAAAACCACTGAATGTCTCTGTGACCTGCAACACAGTAGGCATATCCACCACGTAATCATGGAGGAATAACAAGTCATCCGCATAAAGGGCTATTTTGTCAGTGCATGAACCCGTATCAACTCCCCCAATGTCTGGGTGCGACCTAACCAAGCAGGCCAGAGGCTCGGTGGCTATGGCAAACAAGGCAGGAGAAAGGGGGCAACCCTGTCTGGTGCCCCGTGTCAAAGGAAAGGAGGAAGAAATGTAGCCGTTGACCAAGACCCTGGCACGTGGATTTTGATACAGCAATTTGATCCATTGTATAAAATTAGGGCCAAAGCCCATGCTTCTCATGACTCCCCACAGGTAGGGCCACTCAACGCTGTCGAATGCCTTGGCCACATCCAATGAAACCACAACCGCGTCCGAGGGGAAGTCATGAGGAGCCTGCAAAATAGTGTACAGCCTGCACAGATTAATGGACGTGGATTTCCCAGGCATGAAGCCGGATTGATCCGGATGTATTATAGATTCAATAACTAAGTTGAGCCGGACCGCAAGAATTTTCGCCATGATCTTGGCATCGGTAGGGATGAGGGAGATCGGCCTGTAGGAATCCAAAAGTTTGGGGTCCTTACCGGGTTTTGGGAGCACTATAATGACGGCCTCGGACATTGAGGGAGGAAGGTGATTAGTAGTAAATATATCAGCATACATTTCATGCAGCTTAGGGCCAAAGAACTGTATGTACTGTTTGTACAGCTCCGTGGGAATACCGTCACTACCCCGGGGACTTGCCACTGGGAGACATCTTCACCGCCGCCGTCACCTCCTCCAGAGTCAAAGGCGCATCCAAAGCATCCCTAGCCTCGGGGGAAAGTTTGGAAAGGGGTATTTTTGTCAGGTACAGGTCTAAATCCTCCATGGAGCATGTCAGCTGAGTATCATAAACCTCCCTAAAGTATAAGAGGAACATCTGTGCAATGTCAGGGGTGTTATCTACCGTGGAACCGTCCGGGCCAGACATCTGCGCTATCGTAGTCCCAGGTCGGTCGTAATGCACCAAATGGGCCAGTAAACTACCTGGTCTGTCCGCCTGCATATATATATTAGTAGCCCTAAACAAAAGGGAGCGTGCATTTTTGTCCGAAAGGTGAGCCAGCCAGGCCTCCTGAGCCAACAGCAAGCGAACCTTTAGCGCAGAGGTACCCTCGGTCAGATAGCGGGTCTCCAGATCCCTGCACCCAGATTCAAGCTGTCTCTCCGTCGCCCTACGTGCCACCTTGCAGGCAGCAATTTTGCCAATCAATGTACCACGTAAGTAAGCTTTGAATGTATCCCAAACTACCGGGGCCGGGGCCGTACCCACATTATCTGCAAAAAATCCTTCCCACATGGACGTTAAATCCGGACAGTCGCCCAGCTGGGTCAATCAAGACAGATGCAACCTCCAGTATGACTGTCCCCTCTGGCACTCCCCATCCAGAGACAGCATCAGGGGCGAGTGATCAGACACCCCCATGCCTCGTAGTGAACATCTTTTATACTAGGTAAGAGCTCACGTGAGACCAGGGCCAGGTCGATTCTGGAGAAGGAGCCGTGCGTACTAGAGAAGCAGGAGCATTGCCGAAGCGTAGGATACCGAGTCCACCAAACATCCACCCATTGCATACTATCTAGAAGATCCGCAAACTTAGATTTAGATGAATTCGGGTCGCCCCCCGCCCCTGAATCCCGAGATGACCTCCATCTGTCCAGAGTGACATCCAACACATTGTTGAAGTCCCCCAGACAGATGACAGGAGTGTGAGGGGAAGAAGCAATAAATTAAGCGGCCTGGACATGTCTGCAGGACATCATACGAGAATGGGGGAGGAACATATACAGACAATAGGAAGAAATTACGGGAGTTCAATTTACATTCTAGAAACACAAATCTACCATATGGATCCGTATTTACCGTGATGAGCTCAAACTGTACGGTGCTCCACTCTTATAACCATATCGTCCGCAGGCCCCGGTTCCCAAGCCAAACCCCATGAAATAGAACAACATCACCTCACTGTTTGGGTTCCGGTATGAATGGTCGACCATGTTATGGTCGATAGTCATTAGGTCGACCACTATTGGTCGACATTGACATGGTCGACATGGACACATGGTCGACACATGAAAATTGTCGACACATGAAAGGTCAACACATGAAAAGGTCGACATGAGTTTTTTAACTGTTTTTGGTGTCGTTTTTTGCGTAAAGTGACTGGGAACCCCAATTAGTGCACCGCGTTCGCTCGCCATGCTTTGGGCATGGTGCCTTCGCTTCGCTTGGCACAGATTACCATTCCAATCGTAGTCCACGTGGATCGTAAAGTATGGAAAAATTCCCCAAAAGAATTTTTTTTTTAAAAACTCATGTCGACCTTTTCATGTGTCGACCATTTTCATGTGTTGACCATGTATCCATGTCGACCATGCCAATGTCGAACAATAGTGGTCGACCTAATGACTGTCGACCATAACATGGTCGACCATGTGAATGGATACCCACTGTTTGATAGACAAATATATAGAAACCAAAAAACTAAAAAAAGGAACAAAAAAACTGCTGAGAAACCAACAGCAGCCCCATAACATCCCCCCACCCCGTATACCTCCCCGAACTGTGGCATACACATATCCCTAACAGAACTCTACCCCTGGAGATCTGAAAGCCTACGGCAATGCTATACTAGGCATACAGATCCAAAACAACCCCAACACAAAAACCCTATACGTATATAACTCTTCTCAGCAAAGTCCAGAACCACTAAACAAGAGGAAGCTCCCCGGACTTATACTTGCATATTGTAGGCCCATGTAGGAGGGAGACCGGGTGTCAGTCTGGAGCCAGTTGGCGGACACCTGGAGCATATCTGTCCAGCCAGGCAGCCGCCACCCTCGGAGAGCTGAAGAACTTGGTTTCCCCATCCGCCACCACACGCAACCTGGAGGGGAACAGCATTGAGTAGGGGAGATTCAGGTCATGAAGACGATGCTTAATGGGAAGAAACTGGGCCTGGTCTTTTTGGACGTCCGCTGCAAAATCTGGAAATGCCGACACCCAGACTCCGTTCCGAAGCAGGGGGCCCTTCGCGCACCCCAGGCACAAGACAGAGTCCCGGTCTTTATAGTGCAAGAATTTTGCAATAAATGTTCGTGGCGGGGCGCCTGGGGGCAAAGGCCGGAAAGGTACTCGGTGAGCTCGCTCCACTGCAAACTGGGAGGTAAAGGATTCAGCGCCATATGCCTCTTTCAGCCAGGACTCCAGGAAATCTTCGGAATGTGCCCCCTCCTCCTTTTCAGGTAGGCCCACGAATCTCACATTGTTTCTGCGAAGTCGGCCCTCCATATCCAGGAGTTTAGTTTGCAGTGTCGAGACTTGTTGTTTAACCGCAGACACAGATTGTTGCAGAGGGCCGCTGAGGTCCTCCAGATTAGAGACCCGCATCTCTGTTTCGCCCACCCTCTCCCGGACCCGCTGGATGTCCTGATGCAGCAATGATAGATCGCACTGCAACTTCTCCATTTTGTCCGACAGGCATTATTCGCTGGCCGCTATGGCCTCCAGGACCTGTTGAATGGAAGGAGCAGATGGCTGTACGTTCGCTCCTGAGTCGGCCCCGGCCGGGGGATCCATTCTGGTAGAAGGGGAGGGCTTAAGAGGTGACTGCATCGGCTGGGTAACAGGCTGGCGAGCAAACTTCTCCAATTTAGCAGCGGCCGCACTCTGGCCGCCCCTCACCCTCACCATCGTATCAAGGCCCAAGCAGTGCTCAAAGTCCTAATATTCAGTGTCCGGGAGTACAGCAGTGGATGATGAATGCAATATCAACAGCACACCAGGGTCCAGGACATCCAGCAATAATACAGAAGGGGGAAGGGGGGACCAGAGAGATCCAGTGGGGTATATATATATATATATATATATATATATATATGTTAGGGTCTCCTGCCCTGTGCTGCCACGTCGTCATGGCAACCGGGAGACAAGTGCTAGCAGAGTAACCTGAGCGCAGCTGATACTCCGGTTCGGGTCTTTTGCTGTGCAGTGGTTACAGGCTCTGTGCACGGTAGGGGATCCGGTGCTGGTTTTTGTGCTCACAGTCTGTGAGGTCTGAGTGGGGCTTGGACAGCACCTGCTTTATAAGGCCTCTTCTTAGGGTAAGCAGATGCTGCTGAATCTTTGTTGGTTAGTCAGTTCCTGAAAGTTAGCCAGTACTGTGTAGCTTTGTATTGTTTTGTTGCTTACTGCAAATAGGCCTGGGGATTTGGTATTACACTCTGCCAATCCAGACCTAGCAGTAAGACTGGAGTCAGTCGTTTAGCTTGCTGGGGTTCTGTTACTACTCTGTGAACTTAGCAAGTTTGCGGCTGTATTCTAAGACTTGCCTGTCTAATCCTGTCTCACTGTGCTAGGTGTCAGGGGTCAGTTTAGTGGCAGTAAGCTGAACCTGTGCACTGCAAGTGAGAATTAGGATTGTGGAGACTCCCCTTGTGTCTATCATTCTATCTCTGACCAAGGAGTTTACTGCCACACCCGTTGGTAACCCTTTAGGGTTTTGCTGTTGCCCTTAGCAACAGCATTTCGGGTTCTCTACGTATTAAAACACAACATCTTGCTTTTCTCATCTGAGCATTACTAATACAAGGGAGACACCCAGTTCCTTAGCCTCTGGGCTTCTCTGTTCACTTTGTGTGTATTTTGTTACCCTATCACCTTCTGTGTACGTTATGTCATATTCCCCAGTCTGTCTGTGAGTCCATTTGTTTTGCATAACAGTTCAAACACCAGTACATTCCTGCAGGCACTGGTGTGCATAACATATTCAGCAGCCTAATACTCCTGTTGAAATTTTGTGGGAATATGGAGCATACCCCTCAAAATACGTTGCAACAGGTGGTCGATCAGGTGCAGGTCCTGACTCGACAATTTAATGATTTGTCCATTAAAATGCACACCTCCCAGGCTGCTGGCGGAGCTCCCGCAGCAGCAGCACCTGCAGGGGTTAAGGAGCCGAAAGTAAATCTCCCGGATCGTTTTTCTGGAGATCGCTCGCAGTTCTTTTGTTTCAAGGAGAGCTGCAAGCTATACTTCCGGCTTAGGCCTCAGTCTTCTGGGTCGGAGATTCAGCGGGTGGGCATAATGATTTCCTTGCTACAAGGAGACCCACAGGTCTGGGCATATGGGTTGCAGCCTGACTGTCCGTCGCTTAAAAGTGTTGATGCTTTTTTTTACGGCACTGGGCATGTTGTATGATGACCCTGACAAGACGGCCTCAGCCGAGGCTCAGATTTCGATCCTTAAGCAAGGGCGAACCAGTTGAGGTTTACTGTACGGAGTTTCGGAGGTTGGCCCATGATACCCAGTGGAATGACCCAGCCCTGAGACACCAGTACCGAAGAGGTCTTTCTAACCAGATAAAGGACCAACTGGTACAATATCCCTTGCCTGATAGCTTGGATCAGCTCATGCAGTTATCCATCCGGGTGGATAGACGGCTGAGAGAGCGTAGGCTTGAAAGGGAGACTGAGATTTCCTTCCTTCCCAAGGGAACCTCAGACTCTGAGGAATTTTCCGAGGAGCCTATGCAGATTGGGGCTACCCGCCTCTCCTCGCGTGAGAAGACACGGAGGAGACAGCAGGGGTTGTGTTTGTACTGTGGGAATAAAGGTCATGTGGTAGTATCATGCCCAGAAAAGCCGGAAAACTTCAGGGCCTGAGGGTGATGGGAAATATCCTGTCAGGCCAGAAGTCAGAATTTCCCAAGAAGACGTTTATCATTCCGGTGACCTTGAAGATCCTCGGTCAAACTGTCAAGACTGAGGCCTTTGTGGACAGTGGGGCCGACGGGGTTTTTATGGACCGCCAATTCGCCCTGAAACACTCTGTTCCCTTAGTACCCTTGGCATCGGAAATTGAGATTTGTGGGTTAAACGGGGAACCATTATCCCAAGGTAAAATTACCTCTTGCACTAGCCAGATTTCTTTGTTTATTGGAGCCACACACTCTGAAAAATTGTCCTTTTATGTGACTGTCTGTACTTTTGCCCCATTGGTGTTGGGGTTACCCTGGTTAAGGGCCCACAATCCTCAATTTGACTGGGTCTCTGGGGAGATTCTTAGTTGGGGTACTGATTGTTTCAGGAGTTGCTTGAGCCTTCCAGTCAGGCTCTCGCAGCTAAGTTTGCCAGGATTGCCAGGGTGTTATGCAGATTTTGCGGACGTGTTCTCCAAAAAAGTTGCAGAGGTACTACCTCCCCATCGTCCCTATGACTGTGCCATTGATTTGTTGCCAAATGCTAAGCTTCCCAAGAGCAGGTTGTACTCCCTGTCACGTCCTGAGACTCAGGCTATGGCAGAGTACATTCAGGAGAACTTGGCTAAGGGATTTATCAGACCTTCACAGTCTCCAGTTGGGTCGGGGTTCTTCTTCGTGGGTAAAAAGGACGGTTCGTTGCGACCCTGCATCGACTTCAGGGAATTGAACCTTATCACGATTAAAAACTCATACCCACTGCCTCTCATTTCGGTCTTGTTTGACCAGCTTCGTACTGCCACCATTTTTTCTAAGATTGACCTACGCGGTGCGTACAATCTAATCCGAATAAGAGAGGGGGATGAATGAAAGACTGCCTTTAATACCCACTCAGGGCATTATGAATATTTGGTGATGCCTTTTGGGCTCTGTAATGCCCCGGCAGTCTTCCAGGATTTCATGAATGATGTGCTCAGGGAATATTTGGATAGATTCTTAGTTGTATACTTAGATGACATCCTAATCTTCTCCCATTCCCTGGAGGAACATCGGAAGCATGTACGCTTAGTCCTCCAGAAACTCAGAGACCACCGGCTTGGGGCGAAGCTGGAGAAGTGCGAATTTGAAGTTCAGCAAATCGCATTTCTAGGATATATTATCTCCCCAGAAGGTTTCCAAATGGAGGGTTCCAAGGTACAGGCAGTCCTGGATTGGGTGCAGCCCACTAGTTTGAAGGCGCTTCAGCGTTTCCTGGGCTTTGCGAATTTTTATAGACGATTTATCGCTGGATTTTCGTCTATATAGTGGCGCCCTTGGTGGCACTCACTAAGAAAGGGGCGGATGTTGCTCACTGGTCTTGTGAGGCTAAAGCGGCTTTTGCCCGTCTCAAAAGGGCATTTGTTTCGGCCAAGGTGCTGCGACACCCAGATCCAGAGTGTCCTTTTGTGGTGGAGGTGGATGCCTCTGAGATGGGTATTGGGGCAGTGCTTTCTCAGATGGGAATGTCTGATAATCGCCTTCATCCCTGTGCTTACTTTTCCCGTAAATTTTCGCCTGCCGAGATGAATTATGACGTGGGTAACCGGGAATTGTTGGCTATTAAGGATGCACTTGAGGAGTGGAGACACTGGCTTGAGGGGGCTAAGTTTGTGGTCTCAATTCTCACTGACCATAAGAATCTGGCATATTTAGAGTCAGCGAAGCGTCTCAATGCCAGGCAGGCACGATGGGCTTTGTTTTTTGCTCGCTTTAATTTTTTGATAACATATCGCCCTGGGTCAAAAAACATCAAGGCTGATGCGCTCTCGCGGAGTTTTGCTCCAATCCAGGAGACCACCGAGGAGCCGTTGCCCATTGTTTCCCCATCATGTATTAAAGTGGGCATTACCCAGGACCTCTTATCATTAGTCCTTAGAGCACAGGAGCAGGCTCCTCCAGACCTTCCGGTAGGTCTTTTGTTTGTGCCTCCTAGGTTAAGACAGCGAGTGTTCCTGGAATTCCATGCCAAGAAGTCGGCAGGTCACCCGGGTATTGCCAGAACTCGGGAGTTGCTATCTAGGGCGGTGTGGTGGCCCTCGGTGGCTAAGGATGTGGATCAGTGGGTTCGGGCATGTGACATCTGTGCCCGAAATAAGACTCCTAGAGGGGTTCCTGTTGGCCCATTACATCCACTCTCTATCCCATCTAAGCCATGGACCCACATTTCAATGGATTTTGTGGTGGACTTGCCCAAATCCTCGGGGATGACAGCCATCTGGGTTGTTGTTGACAGGTTTTCGAAGATGGCGCACTTCGTTCCACTGGTTGGGCTGCCATCGGCCAGATGCCTGTCTGAATTATTTATGCTGCATGTTGTGCGTCTCCACGGGTTGCCACTTGATGTGGTCTCTGACCGCGGATCCCAGTTTGTGGCCAAATTCTGGAGGGCATTTTGTTCCGATCTCCAGATTTCTGTCAGCTTGTCGTCAGGCTACCATCCGCAGTCTAATGGGCAGACTGAAAGGGTGAACCAGTCCTTGGAGCAGTTCCTCAGGTGTTATGTCTCCAAGTGTCAGACTGACTGGGTTGCTCATCTGTCCATGGCGGAGTTTGCCTATAACAACGCGGCTCACTCTGCTACAGGGATCTCTCCCTTCCTTTGTGTGTATGGGCATCATCCTAAGGCCAATTCTTTTGACCCCCTGGACTCCACGCCTGGTGGTTCCTCTGTGGTTTCGGTCCTTAGAGGTATTTGGCGGAAAGTGAAGAAAGCCCTTGTGTCTGTGTCATTAGTGACCAAAAGGGTTTTTGATAAGCGGAAAAGACCCTGCAGCTTCAAATTAGGAGACTTCGTCTGGTTGTCTACCAAGAATTTGAAGTTGAAACAGCCATCTCACAAGTTAGGCCCCCGGTTCATCGGCCCTTATAAGATCACCAGGGTTATCAATCCGGTGGCATTTCAGTTAGATCTGCCCCGTTCTTTGGGTATCAATAAAACATTTCATTGTTCCCTTTTAAAACGGGCGATTAGTAATCCTTCTTCCAGTGGAAGACCTTCCCCTCTTCTGATACGTGGCCAGAGGGAGTTTGTTGTTGAAAGGATTCTTGACTCCAAGGTGGTTCGGGGTCGGCTGTCATTTTTGGTGCACTGGAAGGGGTATGGCCCGGAGGAGCGGTCGTGGGTGCGCAGTTGTGATCTTCATGCCCCCAGACTGATACGCTCTTTCTTCTCGCAGTTCCCCGATAAACCCGTTGGTAGGGGTTCTTTGACCCCTCGTCAGAGGGGGGGTACTGTTAGGGTCTCCTGCCCTGTGCTGCCACGTCGTCATGGCAACCGGGAGACAAGTGCTAGCAGAGTAACCTGAGCGCAGCTGATACTCCGGTTCGGGTCTTTTGCTGTGCAGTGGTTACAGGCTCTGTGCACGGTAGGGGATCCGGTGCTGGTTTTTGTGCTCACAGTCTGTGAGGTCTGAGTGGGGCGTGGACAGCACCTGCTTTATAAGGCCTCTTCTTAGGGTAAGCAGATGCTGCTGAATCTTTGTTGGTTAGTCAGTTCCTGAAAGTTAGCCAGTACTGTGTAGCTTTGTATTGTTTTGTTGCTTACTGCAAATAGGCCTGGGGATTTGGTATTACACTCTGCCAATCCAGATCTAGCAGTAAGACTGGAGTCAGTCGTTTAGCTTGCTGGGGTTCTGTTACTACTCTGTGAACTTAGCAAGTTTGCGGCTGTATTCTAAGACTTGCCTGTCTAATCCTGTCTCACTGTGCTAGGTGTCAGGGGTCAGTTTAGTGGCAGTAAGCTGAACCTGTGCACTGCAAGTGAGAATTAGGATTGTGGAGACTCCCCTTGTGTCTATCATTCTATCTCTGACCAAGGAGTTTACTGCCACACCCGTTGGTAACCCTTTAGGGTTTTGCTGTTGCCCTTAGCAACAGCATTTCGGGTTCTCTACATATTAAAACACAACATCTTGCTTTTCTCATCTGAGCATTACTAATACAAGGGAGACACCCAGTTCCTTAGCCTCTAGGCTTCTCTGTTCACTTTGTGTGTATTTTGTTACCCTATCACCTTCTGTGTACGTTATGTCATATTCCCCAGTCTGTCTGTGAGTCCATTTGTTTTGCATAACAGTTCAAACACCAGTACATTCCTGCAGGCACTGGTGTGCATAACAATATATATATAGTGTAGGATAGTCCAGCAGCAAAAGGCAGGGCAGCGGGGACCAGCTCAATTCATCCAGCCCTACATTATCTTCATATACGCAGCTACATGCAGTGAGGAGGGACACAGGAAGCTGCAGTCAAGATAGCCGCCGAACGCACAGACTCTTCCCTCTTCTATCCAGCACACTCAATATCTGGCACCAGGGGAGCAGGATTGGGCCAGTATGGTACCCTGGGGGTGCAGGAGGGGGGTGCCGCTCACCTCAGGTGCTGTAGGAAGCCGTGGTCGCCGCGAGTGCACGTTCGCGTGCGCCCGGCGGATCTCCGAAAATTGAGGCCAGGGACTTGCTGGCGGCCTAGGCCCGAGATCCGGGCGGCCGCTGGAGCGAGCCGGGAGCACTCGTAGGGGTCCTCCAGCGATGCCCGCCGCCTCCCAGTGCTGCTAGACGGGAGAGGAGCCGAGGGGAAGCCACAGAAAGAGCCCCAGGATGTATTCAGGATTAATATCCAGGGAGCTCCTCGATACTGCTGCCTAGTCTCTTGCCGCCGTGGCCACGCCCTAGTCTATTCTCTTTCTGACTGCACAAGTAATACCCACTCCAGTTCACCTCTCTGTCACCACCTGGATTTTACATATGCTCCTTCTACTTTGAGCATAAGACCTGGGGGTATCCAAGTACCTGTGAGCATAAATCTCTACAAAAGAGGCTGCTGCTAAAGGTGAAGACCTTTCTAGTCTGGTTCTAGGAGATCAGGTAAATCCTTATGTGTGCCTAACATATACACATATTCGTGACGTAATAGGTGAGGAAAGTCAGGAGGGTCCGGCTTAAGAGGAATACAAACCTGATGAGCTGAACAAGGGGTAGCAGTCAAGGGTTTTGCAAGGGTTGAACTGGAAGGTGGTGTAAGTTTCATGCACAAGCATAAGTCAGCACTAACCATGTAGCAGTTTACAGCCTTAGGCTGGGACGTGAGTAGATATGGGACCATGTTTTCACGATAAGCGACGCAACACTGGCCCCAGGAGAGGTGAACTTGGTGGGGGTTATGAAGAGGTGGAGATCAAACAGTTTCAAAAACATGTCAGCCCCGTGGTAGCTGTGGCTTTGGTAGACAAATATTTTGCAATAGGGTGTTTACGGGCCACTCCTACCAGCAGGCCATATAGGGTACCCTCAGCATGCAAATGCCTGCCAGCAATTGCAATTGCATTGCTGATTTGTGGAAGCTCCCATTCTCAATATCAGCAACTGGAGAGCACCCCTAACATCACAGGGACAACCCACCCTCATTCTCATCGCCACGCCCCCCAATGCCGAGTCGACGCCCCTGCAATGCCGTCCCGCATAACGACATAAGTGGGATGAGATAGCAACTCACTATGGGGGTCATTCCGAGTTGATCGCTCGCTGCCGATTTTCGCAGTGCAGCGATCAAGTGAAAAAACAGGATTTTTATATCTACAGGTAAATCCTTTTCTCCTAGTCCGTAGGGGTATAGACGGTTCCGCAGGCAGTGGCGGATCTAGACTTAACTTTGAGGGGGGGCGGTTTAAGAATGATAACTCCTCCCCCTAATCATAGCCCCTCCCACTTAGTAATGCCCTTCCCTTTCGCTTCTAAAATGTCCTATTGTAGCCATTACTAATAAAATGTTGCCAGTTAGTGGAGAGAACCCTGTGCACTGGTGATACAGACTGGCGAATCGCCATTCCTTCCATCAGGGGTGGAAGAGGATAAGACAGTAGGGCAATTTAAACATGCATGGGATAGACATAAGGATATTCTTACAAAGAAATAAGGATCAGATAAGGTTAGAGATAAAAATAATGTAAAAAAAAAAAAAAAAGGGGCAGACTAGATGGGCCAAGTGGTTCTTATCTGCCGACAAATTCTGTTTCTACAGCACACAGAATAAGCCGAAATTCACATTATAGCACACTGAATGAGCCGACATTCACATTATAGCACACTGTATGAGCTGAAATTCACATCATAGCACACTGAATGAGCCGAAATTCACATTGTAGCACACTGTATGAGCCGAAATTCACATTATAGCACACAGAATGAGCTAAAATTCACATTATAGTACACAGTATGATCCGAAATTCACATTATAGCACACTGAATGAGCCGAAATTCACATCATAGCACACTGAATGAGCAGAAATTCACATCATAGCACACTGAATGAGCCGAAATTCACATCATAGCACACTGAATGAGCCGAAATTCACATTATAGCACACTGAATGAGCCGAAATTCACATCGTAGCACACTGAATGAGCCGAAATTTACATTGTAGCACACTGAATGACCCGAAATTCACATCATAGCACACTGAATGAGCCGAAATTCACATTATAGCACACTGAATGAGCCGAAATTCACATTGTAGCACACTGAATGAGCCGAAATTCACATTATAGCACACTGAATGAGCCGAAATTCACATTGTAGCACACTGAATGAGCCGAAATTCACATGATAGCACGCAGAATGAGGGAAAATTCACGATAGCACGCAGAATGAGGGAAAAATCACATTAAAGCACACTGTATGAGGCAAAAATGACGTTATAGCACGCAGAATGAGACGAAATTGACATTATAGCACGCAGAATGAGGCAAAATTCACATGATAGCACGCAGAATGAGGGAAAAATCACATTATAGCACACTGTATGAGGCAAAAATGACGTTATAGCACGCAGAATGAGCCGAAATTGACATTATAGCACGCAGAATGAGGCAAAATTCACATGATAGCACGCAGAATGAGGGAAAAATCACATTATAGCACACTGTATGAGGCAAAAATTACATGATAGCACGCAGAATGAGGCAAAATTCACATGATAGCACGCAGAATGAGGGAAAAATCACATTATAGCACACTGTATGAGACAAAAATGACGTTATAGCACGCAGAATGAGCCGAAATTGACATTATAGCACGCAGAATGAGGCAAAATTCACATGATAGCACGCAGAATGAGGGAAAAATCACATTATAGCACACTGTATGAGGCAAAAATTACATGATAGCACGCAGAATGAGGCAAAATTCACATGATAGCACGCAGAATGAGGGAAAAATCACATTATAGCACACTGTATGAGACAAAAATGACGTTATAGCACGCAGAATGAGCCGAAATTGACATTATAGCACGCAGAATGAGGCAAAATTCACATGATAGCACGCAGAATGAGGGAAAAATCACAATATAGCACACTGTATGAGGCAAAAATTACATGATAGCACGCAGAATGAGGCAAAATTCACATGAGAGCACGCAGAATGAGGGAAAAATCACATTATAGCACACTGTATGAGGCAAAAATTACATGATAGCACGCAGAATGAGGCAAAATTCACATGATAGCACGCAGAATGAGGGAAAAATCACATTATAGCACACTGTATGAGACAAAAATGACGTTATAGCACGCAGAATGAGCCGAAATTGACATTATAGCACGCAGAATTAGGCAAAATTCACATGATAGCACGCAGAATGAGGGAAAAATCACATTATAGCACACTGTATGAGACAAAAATTACATGATAGCACGCAGAATGAGGCAAAATTCACATGATAGCACGCAGAATGAGGGAAAAATCACATTATAGCACACTGTATGAGGCAAAAATTACATAGCACACAGAATCTAGGCAAAATTCAGCCAAATAATGCAGGGAGAAGAGGGGGGGGGGGGGGAGAAATGGGAGACACACTCACACACACTCACTCACACACACTCACTCACACTCCCACCTCATAGATGGAGGCCGGGCCCGCCAGGATATTGGGAACGGGGTGCAGAGCGGTGCAGCGCTGCGGAGGACGAAGACAGAGAGAGAGCGTCCTGACGCGCGTACAGGAAGGAGGGGGCGTGGTCAGATCAGAGGTCGCTGCACGCGAGTCAGGAAGCTCCTCTCTCTCCTCGTCCCCCACCGCGCTGCACCGCTGTCCACCCCGTTCCAAATACCGCGCCGGGACCCGGCCTCCATCCCGGTGCCGGTATATGTAGGGGGGGCGTTCACCCTAATCGCCCCCCGCTAAATCCGCCACTGTCCGCAGGAGCCATGGGCACTTTAAGACTTTTTCAGAGTGTGAACTGGCTCCTGCCTCTATGCCCCTCCTCCAGACTTCAGTATAGGAACTGTGCCCAGGGAGACGGACAATTCGAGAAAAGGATTTACTTTTAAGTTAATGGTGAGATTCACACCAGCTCACACTTCAACCATGCCGCACAACATTGCATTCAACCTAACACATGCTAACCAGAATGAACATTACAGCAACGTGCTGAAAACAATTTTAACACAACACCTGTGTCAAACTATAACAAAATCACTACTGCAGGTAAAGTACGCACTGGGCTGGGTACCCAGCATCCTCTACGGACTAGGAGAAAAGGATTTACCAGTAGGTATAAAAAAATAAGATTTTACTCACCGGTAAATCTATTTCTCGTAGTCCGTAGTGGATGCTGGGGACTCCGTAAGGAGACTGGGCACTCTAAAGAAAGATTTAGTACTACCAGGTGTGCACTGGCTCCTCCCTCTATGCCCCTCCTCCAGACCTCAGTTAAGGAAACTGTGCCCGGAAGAGCTGACATTACAAGGAAAGGATTTTGGAATCCAGGGTAAGACTCATACCAGCCACACCAATCACACTGTATAACTCGTGATAAACTTACCCAGTTAACAGTATGAACAACAAACAAGCATCACTCAACTGATGCCACATAACATAACCCTTTAGTAAGCAATAACTATATACACGTATTGCAGAAAGTCCGCACTTGGGACGGGCGCCCAGCATCCACTACGGACTACGAGAAATAGATTTACCGGTGAGTAAAATCTTATTTTCTCTAACGTCCTAGTGGATGCTGGGGACTCCGTAAGGACCATGGGGATTATACCAAAGCTCCCAAACGGGCGGGAGAGTGCGGATGACTCTGCAGCACCAAATGGGCAAACTCAAGGTCCTCCTCAGCCAGGGTATCAAACTTGTAGAACTTTGCAAATGTGTTTGAACCCGACCAAGTAGCAGCTTGGCAAAGCTGTAATGCCGAGACCCCTCGGGCAGCCGCCCAAGAAGAGCCCACCTTTCTTGTGGAATGGGCTTTCACTGATTTTGGATGCGGCAATCCAGCCGCAGAATGAGCCTGCTGAATCGTGCCACAGATCCAGCGAGCAATAGTTTGCTTTGAAGCAGGAGCACCCAGCTTGTTGGATGCATACAGGACAAACAGCGAGTCAGTCTTCCTGACTCCAGCCATTCTGGTCACATAAATCTTCAAAGCCCGGACTACGTCAAGCAACTTGGAATCCTCCAAGTCACCAGTAGCCGCAGGCACCACAATAGGTTGGTTCAAATGAAAGGATGACACCACCTTTGGCAGAAATTGCGGACGAGTCCGCAATTCTGCCCTATCCATATGGAAAACCAGATAGGGGCTTTTACATGACAAAGCCGCCAATTCTGACACACGCCTAGCCGAAGCTAAGGCAAACAGCATGACCACTTTCCACGTGAGATACTTTAGCTCCACGGTCTTAAGTGGCTCACACCAGTGGGATTTCAGGAAACTCAACACCACGTTAAGATCCCAAGGTGCCACTGGTGGCACAAAAGGGGGCTGAATATGCAGCACTCCCTTAACAAACGTCTGAACCTCAGGCAGTGAAGCCAGTTCTTTTTGGAAGAAAATGGATAGGGCCGAAATCTGGACCTTTATGGACCCTAATTTCAGGCCCATAGTCACTCCTGACTGTAGGAAGTGCAGGAATCGACCCAGCTGGAATTCCTCTGTAGGGGCCTTCCTGGCCTCACACCAAGCAACATATTTTCGACATATACGGTGATAATGCTATGCTGTCACATCCTTCCTAGCCTTTATCAGCGTAGGAATAACTTCATCCGGAATGCCTTTTTCCGCTAGGATCCGGCGTTCAACCGCCATGCCGTCAAACGCAGCCGCGGTAAGTCTTGGAACAGACAGGGCCCTTGTTGTAACAGGTCCTGTCTGAGAGGCAGAGGCCACGGGTCCTTTTTGGCCAATCCGGAACAATGAGTATTGTTCTCACTCCTCTTTTTCTTACAATTCTCAGCACCTTTGGTATGAGAGGAAGAGGAGGAAACACATAGACCGACTGGAACACCCACGGTGTTACTAGTGCGTCCACAGCTATCGCCTGAGGGTCCCTTGACCTGGTGCAATATCTTTTTAGCTTTTTGTTGAGACGGGACGCCATCATGTCCGCCTGTGGCAGTTCCCATCGATTTGCAATCTGCGTGAAGACTTCTTGATGAAGTCCCCACTCTCCCGGGTGGAGGTCGTGCCTGCTGAGGAAGTCTGCTTCCCAGTTGTCCACTCCCGGAATGAACACTGCTGACAGTGCTAGTACGTGATTCTCCGCCCAACGAAGAATCCTGGTGGCTTCTGCCATTGCCACCCTGCTTCTTGTGCCGCCCTGGCGGTTTACATGGGCCACTGCCGTGATGTTGTCTGACTGAATCAGCACTGGTTGGTTTCGAAGCAGAGGCTCCGCTTGACTCAGGGCGTTGTATATGGCCCTTAGTTCCAGGATATTGATGTGCAGACAAGTCTCCTGACTTGACCACAGCCCCTGGAAGTTTCTTCCTTGAGTGACTGCCCCCCATCCTCGGAGGCTTGCATCCGTGGTCACCAGGACCCAGTCCTGTATGCCGAACCTGCGGCCCTCGAGGAGGTGAGCACTTTGCAGCCACCACAGAAGAGACACCCTGGTCCTGGGGGACAGGGTGATCAGCCGATGCATCTGAAGATGCGATCCGGACCACTTGTCCAACAGATCCCACTGAAAGATCCTCGCATGGAACCTGCCGAAGGGAATGGCTTCGTATGACGCCACCATCTTTCCCAGGACACGCGTGCAGTGATGCACCGATACCTGTTTTGGTTTTAGGAGGCCTCTGACCAGAGTCACGAGCTCCTGAGCCTTCTCCCCCGGGAGAAACACCCTTTTCTGGTTTGTGTCCAGAATCATGCCCAGGAAGGGCAGATGCGTCGTAGGAATCAGCTGCGACTTTGGAATATTCAGAATCCAGCCGTGCTGTTGCAACACTTCCTGAGAGAGTGCTACGCTGATCAGCAACCGCTCCCTGGACCTCGCCTTTATGAGGAGATCGTCCAAGTATGGGATAATCGTAACCCCTTGCTTCCGAAGGAGCACCATCATTTCCGCCATCACCTTGGTAAATATTCTCGGTGCCGTGGACAGGCCAAACGGCAACGTCTGGAATTGGTAATGACAGTCCTGTACCACAAACCTGAGGTACTCCTGATGAGGTGGATAAATGGGGACATGCAAGTACGCATCCTTGATGTCCAGAGACTCCATAAAATCCCCCTCTTCCAGGCTTGCAATGACCGCTCTGAGCGATTCCATTTTGAACTTGAATCTTTTCAGATAAATGTTCAGGGATTTTAAATTCAATATGGGTCTGACCGAACCGTCCGGTTTCGGTACCACAAACATTGTGGAATAGTATCCTCTTCCTTGTTGAAGGAGGGGAACCTTTACCACCACCTGCTGGAGATATAACTTGTGAATTGCCGCTAACACTACTTCCCTTTCTATGGGGGAAGCTGGCAGGGCCGATTTGAGGTAACGGTGAGGGGGCATCACTTCGAATTCCAGCTTGTATCCCTGAGACACAATCTGTATAGCCCAGGGATCCACCTGTGAGCGAACCCACTGGTGGCTGAAATTTCGGAGACGCGCCCCCACCGCTCCTGGCTCCTGTGGAGCCCCAGCGTCATGCGGTGGATTTAGTGGAAGCCGGGGAGGACTTCTGTTCCTGGGAACTAACTGTGTTGTGCAGCTTCTTTCCTCTACCCCTGCCTCTGGCCAGAAAGGACGCACCTCTGACCTTCTTGCTTCTCTGTGATCGAAATGACTGCATTTGGTAATACGGTGCTTTCTTAGGCTGTGAGGGAATATATGGCAAAAAGTTTGACTTCCCAGCTGTAGCTGTGGAAACTAGGTCCGAGAGACCGTCCCCAAACAATTCCTCACCCTTGTAAGGTAACACCTCCATGTGCTTTTTGGAGTCGGCATCACCTGTCCATTGCCGAGTCCACAGGACCCTTCTGGCAGAAATTGACATTGCATTTATTCTAGAGCCCAATAGGCAAATGTCCCTCTGGGCATCCCTCATATATAGGACAGCGTCTTTTATATGCCCCAGGGTCAGTAAAATGGTATCCTTGTCTAAGATATCCATTTCCTCAGACAGATTATCTGTCCATGCTGCTACAGCACTACACATCCAGGCCGACGCAATAGCCGGCCTCAGTATAGTACCTGAGTGTGCATAAAACAGACTTCAGGATACTTTCCTGCTTCCTATTGCAGGATCCTTTAGGGCGGCCGTATCCTGTGACGGCAGGGCCACCTTTTTAGATAAGCGTGTCAGAGCTTTATCTACCCTAGGGGAGGATTCCCAGCGCATCCTGTCCGTTGGCGGGAAAGGGTACGCCATAAGTAACCTTTTGGAAATCAGCACTTTCTTATCGGGGGAATCCCATGCTTTTTCACATAATTCATTTAACTCATGTGAAGGGGGAAAAGTCACCTCTTGCTTTTTCTCCCCATACATATACACCCTTTTGTCAGGGACAGGGTTTTCCTCCGGTATGTGTAATACATCCTTCATTGCTATAATCATGTATCGGATGGCTTTAGTCATTTTAGGCTGCAACTTTGCCTCATCGTCATCGACACTGGAGTCAGAATCCGTGTCGACATCTGTGTCAACCAACTGGGATAGTGGGCGCTTTTGAGACCCTGACGGCCTCTGAGCTGCAGAATCAGACACGGGTTGAGACCCTGACTGATTATCCAACCTTTTATGCAAGGAGCTTACGTTATCATTTAACACCTTCCACATATCCATCCAATCAGGTGTCGGCGCCGTCGGCGGCGACACCACAGTCACTTGTTCTGCCTCCACGTAACCGTCCTCGTCAAACATGTCGACACAAACGTACCGACACACCGCACACACACAGGGAATGCTCTAATTGAGGACAGGACCCCACAAGGCCTTTTGGGGAGACAGAGAGAGAGTATGCCAGCACACACCCCAGCGCTATATAACCCAGGGATTACACAGTAACTTAGTGTTTACCCAGTAGCTGCTGTTTATGATAATTTTGCGCCTAAATTTATGTGCCCCCCCTCTCTTTTTACCCTTTTTCTACCTTGATACTGCAGGGGAGAACCTGGGGAGCTTCCTCTCAGCGGAGCTGTGAAGAGAAAATGGCGCTGGTTAGTGCTGAGGAAGAAGGCCCCGGCCCCTCAGCGGCGGACTTCAGTCCCGGGTCTGTGTAATAAAATGGCGGGGGCTCGTACATATATACAGTGCCCAGCTGTATATATGTGTCTTTTTGCCAAGAGGTATCCTAATTGCTGCCCAGGGCGCCCCCCCCTGCGCCCTGCACCCTACAGTGACCAGAGTGTGTGGGTAGTGTGGGCGCAATGGCGCACAGCTGCAGTGCTGTGCGCTACCTCATGTGAAGACAGGAGTCTTCTGCCGCCGATTTCGATGTCTTCTTGCTTCTGCCGGCTTCTGACTTCTGGCTCTGCGAGGGGGACGGCGGCGCGGCTCCGGGAACGGACGACAAGGTCAGGTCCTGTGTTCGATCCCTCTGGAGCTAATGGTGTCCAGTAGCCTAAGAAGAGCAACCTAGCCGCAGTTAGTAGGTTTGCTTCTCTCCCCTCAGTCCCACGTAGCAGAGAGTCTGTTGCCAGCAGAAGCTCTCTGGGGGAAAAAAAAAAAACCTAACTAAAATACTTTCTTATTAGCAAGCTGAGGAGAGCTCACTAAAAGCACCCAGCTCTGGCCGGGCACAGATTCTAACTGAGGTCTGGAGGAGGGGCATAGAGGGAGGAGCCAGTGCACACCAGGTAGTACTAAATCTTTCTTTAGAGTGCCCAGTCTCCTGCGGAGCCCGTCTATTCCCCATGGTCCTTACGGAGTCCCCAGCATCCACTAGGATGTTAGAGAAATCCTGTTTTCTCATACGTCCTAGAGGATGCTGGGGTCCACTTTAGTACCATGGGGTTATACCAAAGCTCCAGTATGGGCGGGAGAGTGCGGATGTCCCTGCAGAACCGATTGACCAAACTTTAGGTCATCAGCGGCGAAGGTGTCAAACTTGTAAAACTTAGCAAACGTGTTTGTCCCTGACCAAGTAGCTGCTCGGCAAAGTTGTAATGCCGAGAAATCCCGGGCAGCCGCCCAGGATGAGCCCACCGTTCTTGTAGAATGGGCATTCACCGAATTCGGCATCTGCAATCCTGCCGTGGAATGAGCATGTTGAATCGTACCTATGATCCAGTGCGCAATCGTCTGCTTAGAAGCAGGACACCCAATCTTGTTGAGAGCATACAGGACAAACAGAGCCTCTGTTTTCCATATCCGAGCCGTTCTTGCGACATAAATTCTCAAAGCTCTGACCACATCCAGAGGCTTCGAACCAGCGAAGGTGTCCGTAGCCACTGGCACCACAATAGATTGGTTTACATGGAAAGAAGAAACCACCTTTGGAAGAAATTGCTGACGAGTTCTTAGCTCAGCTCTATCTTCATGAAATATCAAGTAAGGGCTCTTGTGAGACAAGGCCCCTAACTCAGACACCCTCCTTGCGGATGCCAAGGCCACCAGCATGACCACTTTCCAAGTGAGAAACTTCAACGCCACCTCCTGGAGAGGTTCAAACCAATCTGATTAAAGAAACTGTAACACCACGTTAAAATCCCACGGTGCCGCAGGAGGCACAAATGGAGGTTGGATTTGCAGAACCGCTTTCACGTACGTCTGAACTTCTGGAAGGGAGGCCAATTGTTTCTGAAAGAAAATGGACAGGGCCAAAATCTGGACCTTGATTGAACCCAATCGTAGGCCCGCATCCACACCCGCCTGAAGAAAATGGAGAAAACGTCCTAACTGAACTCCCCAAAGACCTGTCACCTCTGCGAAGACTTCTTGGTGGAGGCCCCATTCTCCTGGATGGAGATCGTGTCTGCTGAGGAAGTGTGCTTCCCAGTTGTCCACTCTTGGAATGAAAATTGCCGACAGAGCTCTTGCATGTCTTTCTGTCCAGAAGAGAATCTTTGTCACCTCTGCCATTGCCGCTCTGCTTTTCGTTCCGCCCTGACAGTTTATGTACGCTACTGCTGTTACATTGTCTGACTGGATCTGTATGGGTTGATCTTGAAGAAGATACACCGCTTGTTGAAGGCCGTTGTAAACGGCTCTCAACTCCAGAACGTTTATGTGAAGACAGGTATCTTGACTTGATCATCTTCCTTGGAAGCTTTCCCCCTGAGTGACTGCTCCCCAGCCTCGGAGACTTGCATCCGTGGTTACTAGGACCCAGTCCTAAATCCCGAACCTGCGTCCTTCCAGGAGGTGAGAACTGTGCAGCCACCACAGGAGCGAAATTCTGGCTTTGGATGACAGGATTATCCTCTGATGCATGTGTAGATGGGATCCGGACCACTTGTCCAACAGGTCCCACTGGAATACTCTGGCATGGAATCAGCCAAACTGTATGGCCGCTACCATCTTCACTGTTTGGGTTCCGGTATGAATGGTCGACCATGTTATGGTCGATAGTCATTAGGTCGACCACTATTGGTCAACATTGACATGGTCGACATGGACACATGGTCGACACATGAAAATTGTCGACACATGAAAGGTCAACACATGAAAAGGTCGACATGAGTTTTTTAACTGTTTTTGGTGTCGTTTTTTGCGTAAAGTGACTGGGAATCCCAATTAGTGCACCGCATTCGCTCGCCATGCTTCGGGTATGGTGCCTTCGCTTCGCTCGGCACAGATTACCATTCCAATCGTAGTCCATGTGGATCGTAAAGTATGGAAAAATTCCCCAAAAGAAAAAAAAGTTTAAAAACTCATGTCGACCTTTTCATGTGTCGACCATTTTCATGTGTCGACCATGTATCCATGTCGACCATGTCAATGTCGACCAATAGTGGTCGACCTAATGACTGTCGACCATAACATGGTCGACCATGTGAATGGATACCCACTGTTTGATAGACAAATATATAGAAACCAAAAAACTAAAAAAAGGAACAAAAAAACTGCTGAGAAACCAACAGCAGCCCCATAACATCCCCCCACCCCGTATACCTCCCCGAACTGTGGCATACACATATCCCTAACAGAACTCTACCCCTGGAGATCTGAAAGCCTACGGCAATGCTATACTAGGCATACAGATCCAAAACAACCCCAACACAAAAACCCTATACGTATATAACTCTTCTCAGCAAAGTCCAGAACCACTAAACAAGAGGAAGCTCCCCGGACTTATACTTGCATATTGTAGGCCCATGTAGGAGGGAGACCGGGTGTCAGTCTGGAGCCAGTTGGCGGACACCTGGAGCATATCTGTCCAGCCAGGCAGCCGCCACCCTCGGAGAGCTGAAGAACTTGGTTTCCCCATCCGCCACCACACGCAACCTGGAGGGGAACAGCATTGAGTAGGGGAGATTCAGGTCATGAAGACGATGCTTAATGGGAAGAAACTGGGCCTGGTCTTTTTGGACGTCCGCTGCAAAATCTGGAAATGCCGACACCCAGACTCCGTTCCGAAGCAGGGGGCCCTTCGCGCACCCCAGGCACAAGACAGAGTCCCGGTCTTTATAGTGCAAGAATTTTGCAATAAATGTTTGTGGCGGGGCGCCTGGGGGCAAAGGCCGGAAAGGTACTCGGTGAGCCCGCTCCACTGCAAACTGGGAGGTAAAGGATTCAGCGCCATATGCCTCTTTCAGCCAGGACTCCAGGAAATCTTCGGAATGTGCCCCCTCCTCCTTTTCAGGTAGGCCCACGAATCTCACATTGTTTCTGCGAAGTCGGCCCTCCATATCCAGGAGTTTAGTTTGCAGTGTCGAGACTTGTTGTGTAACCGCAGACACAGATTGTTGCAGAGGGCCGCTGAGGTCCTCCAGATTAGAGACCCGCATCTCTGTTTCGCCCACCCTCTCCCGGACCCACTGGATGTCCTGATGCAGCAATGATAGATCGCACTGCAACTTCTCCATTTTGTCCGACAGGCATTATTCGCTGGCCGCTATGGCCTCCAGGACCTGTTGAATGGAAGGAGCAGATGGCTGTACGTTCGCTCCTGAGTCGGCCCCGGCCGGGGGATCCATTCTGGTAGAAGGGGAGGGCTTAAGAGGTGACTGCATCGGCTGGGTAACAGGCTGGCGAGCAAACTTCTCCAATTTAGCAGCGGCCGCACTCTGGCCGCCCCTCACCATCGTATCAAGGCCCAAGCAGTGCTCAAAGTCCTAATATTCAGTGTCCGGGAGTACAGCAGTGGATGATGAATGCAATATCAATAGCACACCAGGGTCCAGGACATCCAGCAATAATACAGAAGGGGGAAGGGGGAACCAGAGAGATCCAGTGGGGTATATATTAGAGATGAGCGCCTGAAATTTTTCGGGTTTTGTGTTTTGGTTTTGGGTTCGGTTCCGCGGCCGTGTTTTGGGTTCGACCGCGTTTTGGCAAAACCTCACCGAATTTTTTTTGTCGGATTCGGGTGTGTTTTGGATTCGGGTGTTTTTTTAAAAAAACACTAAAAAACAGCTTAAATCATAGAATTTGGGGGTCATTTTGATCCCATATTATTATTAACCTCAAAAACCATAATTTCCACTCATTTTCAGTCTATTCTGAATACCTCACACCTCACAATATTATTTTTAGTCCTAAAATTTGCACCAAGGTCGCTGGATGACTAAGCTAAGCGACACTAGTGGCCGACACAAACACCTGGCCCATCTAGGAGTGGCACTGCAGTGTCACGCAGGATGTCCCTTCCAAAAAACCCTCCCCAATCAGCACATGACGCAAAGAAAAAAAGAGGCGCAATGAGGTAGCTGACTGTGTGAGTAAGATTAGCGACCCTAGTGGCCGACACAAACACCGGGCCCATTTAGGAGTGGCACTGCAGTGTCACGCAGGATGTCCCTTCCAAAAAACCCTCCCCAATCAGCACATGACGCAAAGAAAAAAAGAGGCGCAATGAGGTAGCTGACTGTGTGAGTAAGATTAGCGACCCTAGTGGCCGACACAAACACCGGGCCCATTTAGGAGTGGCACTGCAGTGTCACGCAGGATGTCCCTTCCAAAAAACCCTCCCCAATCAGCACATGACGCAAAGAAAAAAAGAGGCGCAATGAGGTAGCTGACTGTGTGAGTAAGATTAGCGACCCTAGTGGCCGACACAAACACCGGGCCCATTTAGGAGTGGCACTGCAGTGTCACGCAGGATGTCCCTTCCAAAAAACCCTCCCCAATCAGCACATGACGCAAAGAAAAAAAGAGGCGCAATGAGGTAGCTGACTGTGTGAGTAAGATTAGCGACCCTAGTGGCCGACACAAACACCGGGCCCATTTAGGAGTGGCACTGCAGTGTCACGCAGGATGTCCCTTCCAAAAAACCCTCCCCAATCAGCACATGACGCAAAGAAAAAAAGAGGCGCAATGAGGTAGCTGACTGTGTGAGTAAGATTAGCGACCCTAGTGGCCGACACAAACACCGGGCCCATTTAGGAGTGGCACTGCAGTGTCACGCAGGATGTCCCTTCCAAAAAACCCTCCCCAATCAGCACATGACGCAAAGAAAAAAAGAGGCGCAATGAGGTAGCTGACTGTGTGAGTAAGATTAGCGACCCTAGTGGCCGACACAAACACCGGGCCCATTTAGGAGTGGCACTGCAGTGTCACGCAGGATGTCCCTTCCAAAAAACCCTCCCCAATCAGCACATGACGCAAAGAAAAAAAGAGGCGCAATGAGGTAGCTGACTGTGTGAGTAAGATTAGCGACCCTAGTGGCCGACACAAACACCGGGCCCATTTAGGAGTGGCACTGCAGTGTCACGCAGGATGTCCCTTCCAAAAAACCCTCCCCAATCAGCACATGACGCAAAGAAAAAAAGAGGCGCAATGAGGTAGCTGACTGTGTGAGTAAGATTAGCGACCCTAGTGGCCGACACAAACACCGGGCCCATTTAGGAGTGGCACTGCAGTGTCACGCAGGATGTCCCTTCCAAAAAACCCTCCCCAATCAGCACATGACGCAAAGAAAAAAAGAGGCGCAATGAGGTAGCTGACTGTGTGAGTAAGATTAGCGACCCTAGTGGCCGACACAAACACCGGGCCCATTTAGGAGTGGCACTGCAGTGTCACGCAGGATGTCCCTTCCAAAAAACCCTCCCCAATCAGCACATGACGCAAAGAAAAAAAGAGGCGCAATGAGGTAGCTGACTGTGTGAGTAAGATTAGCGACCCTAGTGGCCGACACAAACACCGGGCCCATTTAGGAGTGGCACTGCAGTGTCACGCAGGATGTCCCTTCCAAAAAACCCTCCCCAATCAGCACATGACGCAAAGAAATAAAGAGGCGCAATGAGGTAGCTGACTGTGTGAGTAAGATTAGCGACCCTAGTGGCCGACACAAACACCGGGCCCATTTAGGAGTGGCACTGCAGTGTCACGCAGGATGTCCCTTCCAAAAAACCCTCCCCAAACAGCACATGACGCAAAGAAAAATAAAAGAAAAAAGAGGTGCAAGATGGAATTGTCCTTGGGCCCTCCCACCCACCCTTATGTTGTATAAACAAAACAGGACATGCACACTTTAACCAACCCATCATTTCAATGACAGGGTCTGCCACACGACTGTGACTGATATGACGGGTTGGTTTGGACCCCCCCCCAAAAAAGAAGCAATTAATCTCTCCTTGCACAAACTGGCTCTACAGAGGCAAGATGTCCACCTCATCATCACCCTCCGATATATCACCGTGTACATCCCCCTCCTCACAGATTATCAATTCGTCCCCACTGGAATCCACCATCTCAGCTCCCTGTGTACTTTGTGGAGGCAATTGCTGCTGGTCAATGTCTCCGCGGAAGAATTGATTATAATTCATTTTAATGAACATCATCTTCTCCACATTTTCTGGATGTAACCTCGTACGCCGATTGCTGACAAGGTGAGCGGCGGCACTAAACACTCTTTCGGAGTACACACTTGTGGGAGGGCAACTTAGGTAGAATAAAGCCAGTTTGTGCAATGGCCTCCAAATTGCCTCTTTTTCCTGCCAGTATAAGTATGGACTGTGTGACGTGCCTACTTGGATGCGGTCACTCATATAATCCTCCACCATTCTTTCAATGGTGAGAGAATCATATGCAGTGACAGTAGACGACATGTCCGTAATCGTTGTCAGGTCCTTCAGTCCGGACCAGATGTCAGCATCAGCAGTCGCTCCAGACTGCCCTGCATCACCGCCAGCGGGTGGGCTCGGAATTCTGAGCCTTTTCCTCGCACCCCCAGTTGCGGGAGAATGTGAAGGAGGAGATGTTGACAGGTCGCGTTCCGCTTGACTTGACAATTTTCTCACCAGCAGGTCTTTCAACCCCAGCAGACTTGTGTCTGCCGGAAAGAGAGATCCAAGGTAGGCTTTAAATCTAGGATCGAGCACGGTGGCCAAAATGTAGTGCTCTGATTTCAACAGATTGACCACCCGTGAATCCTTGTTAAGCGAATTAAGGGCTCCATCCACAAGTCCCACATGCCTAGCGGAATCGCTCCGTGTTAGCTCCTCCTTCAATGTCTTCAGCTTCTTCTGCAAAAGCCTGATGAGGGGAATGACCTGACTCAGGCTGGCAGTGTCTGAACTGACTTCACGTGTGGCAAGTTCAAAGGGCATCAGAACCTTGCACAACGTTGAAATCATTCTCCACTGCGCTTGAGACAGGTGCATTCCACCTCCTATATCGTGCTCAATTGTATAGGCTTGAATGGCCTTTTGCTGCTCCTCCAACCTCTGAAGCATATAGAGGGTTGAATTCCACCTCGTTACCACTTCTTGCTTCAGATGATGGCAGGGCAGGTTCAGTAGTTTTTGGTGGTGCTCCAGTCTTCTGTACGTGGTGCCTGTACGCCGAAAGTGTCCCGCAATTTTTCTGGCCACCGACAGCATCTCTTGCACGCCCCTGTCGTTTTTTAAATAATTCTGCACCACCAAATTCAAGGTATGTGCAAAACATGGGACGTGCTGGAATTTGCCCATATTTAATGCACACACAATATTGCTGGCGTTGTCCGATGCCACAAATCCACAGGAGAGTCCAATTGGGGTAAGCCATTCCGCGATGATCTTCCTCAGTTGCCGTAAGAGGTTTTCAGCTGTGTGCGTATTCTGGAAACCGGTGATACAAAGCGTAGCCTGCCTAGGAAAGAGTTGGCGTTTGCGAGATGCTGCTACTGGTGCCGCCGCTGCTGTTCTTGCGGCGGGAGTCCATACATCTACCCAGTGGGCTGTCACAGTCATATAGTCCTGACCCTGCCCTGCTCCACTTGTCCACATGTCCGTGGTTAAGTGGACATTGGGTACAACTGCATTTTTTAGGACACTGGTGAGTCTTTTTCTGACGTCCGTGTACATTCTCGGTATCGCCTGCCTAGAGAAGTGGAACCTAGATGGTATTTGGTAACGGGGGCACACTGCCTCAATAAATTGTCTAGTTCCCTGTGAACTAACGGCGGATACCGGACGCACGTCTAACACCAACATAGTTGTCAAGGCCTCAGTTATCCGCTTTGCAGCAGGATGACTGCTGTGATATTTCATCTTCCTCGCAAAGGACTGTTGAACAGTCAATTGCTTACTGGAAGTAGTACAAGTGGGCTTACGACTTCCCCTCTGGGATGACCATCGACTCCCAGCAGCAACAACAGCAGCGCCAGCAGCAGTAGGCGTTACACGCAAGGATGCATCGGAGGAATCCCAGGCAGGAGAGGACTCGTCAGAATTGCCAGTGACATTGCCTGCAGGACTATTGGCATTCCTGGGGAAGGAGGAAATTGACACTGAGGGAGTTGGTGGGGTGGTTTGCGTGAGCTTGGTTACAAGAGGAAGGGATTTACTGGTCAGTGGACTGCTTCCGCTGTCACCCAAAGTTTTTGAACTTGTCACTGACTTATTATGAATGCGCTGCAGGTGACGTATAAGGGAGGATGTTCCGAGGTGGTTAACGTCCTTACCCCTACTTATTACAGCTTGACAAAGGGAACACACGGCTTGACACCTGTTGTCCGCATTTCTGTTGAAATAGTTCCACACCGAAGAGCTGATTTTTTTGGTATTTTCACCAGGCATGTCAACGGCCATATTCCTCCCACGGACAACAGGTGTCTCCCCGGGTGCCTGACTTAAACAAACCACCTCACCATCAGAATCCTCCTGGTCAATTTCCTCCCCAGCGCCAGCAACACCCATATCCTCCTCATCCTGGTGTACTTCAACACTGACATCTTCAATCTGACTATCAGGAACTGGACTGCGGGTGCTCCTTCCAGCACTTGCAGGGGGCGTGCAAATGGTGGAAGGCGCATGCTCTTCACGTCCAGTGTTGGGAAGGTCAGGCATCGCAACCGACACAATTGGACTCTCCTTGTGGATTTGGGATTTCGAAGAACGCACAGTTCTTTGCGGTGCTACTGCTTTTGCCAGCTTGAGTCTTTTCATTTTTCTAGCGAGAGGCTGAGTGCCTCCATCCTCATGTGAAGCTGAACCACTAGCCATGAACATAGGCCAGGGCCTCAGCCGTTCCTTGCCACTCCGTGTGGTAAATTGCATATTGGCAAGTTTACGCTTCTCCTCCGACAATTTTATTTTAGGTTTTGGAGTCCTTTTTTTACTGATATTTGGTGTTTTGGATTTGACATGCTCTGTACTATGACATTGGGCATCGGCCTTGGCAGACGACGTTGCTGGCATTTCATCGTCTCGGCCATGACTAGTGGCAGCAGCTTCAGCACGAGGTGGAAGTGGATCTTGATCTTTCCCTAATTTTGGAACCTCAACATTTTTGTTCTCCATATTTTAATAGGCACAACTAAAAGGCACCTCAGGTAAACAATGGAGATGGATGGATACTAGTATACAATTATGGACGGACTGCCGAGTGCCGACACAGAGGTAGCTACAGCCGTGAACTACCGTACTGTGTCTGCTGCTAATATAGACTGGTTGATAAAGAGATGTCGTAGTATGTATGTATGAAGAAGAAAGAAAAAAAAACCACGGTTAGGTGGTATACAATTATGGACGGACTGCCGAGTGCCGACACAGAGGTAGCCACAGCCGTGAACTACCGTACTGTACTGTGTCTGCTGCTAATATAGACTGGTTGATAAAGAGATGTCGTAGTATGTATGTATGAAGAAGAAAGAAAAAAAAACCACGGGTAGGTGGTATACAATTATGGACGGACTGCCGAGTGCCGACACAGAGGTAGCCACAGCCGTGAACTACCGTACTGTACTGTGTCTGCTGCTAATATAGACTGGTTGATAAAGAGATGTAGTAGTATGTATGTATAAAGAAGAAAGAAAAAAAAAACACGGGTAGGTGGTATACAATTATGGACAGACTGCCGAGTGCCGACACAGAGGTAGCCACAGCCGTGAACTACCGTACTGTACTGTGTCTGCTGCTAATATAGACTGGTTGATAAAGAGATGTCGTAGTATGTATGTATGAAGAAGAAAGAAAAAAAAACCACGGTTAGGTGGTATACAATTATGGACGGACTGCCGAGTGCCGACACAGAGGTAGCCACAGCCGTGAACTACCGTACTGTACTGTGTCTGCTGCTAATATAGACTGGTTGATAAAGAGATGTCGTAGTATGTATGTATAAAGAAGAAAGAAAAAAAAACCACGGTTAGGTGGTATACAATTATGGACGGACTGCCGAGTGCCGACACAGAGGTAGCCACAGCCGTGAACTACCGTACTGTACTGTGTCTGCTGCTAATATAGACTGGTTGATAAAGAGATGTCGTAGTATGTATGTATGAAGAAGAAAGAAAAAAAAACCACGGTTAGGTGGTATACAATTATGGACGGACTGCCGAGTGCCGACACAGAGGTAGCCACAGCCGTGAACTACCGTACTGTACTGTGTCTGCTGCTAATATAGACTGGTTGATAAAGAGATGTCGTAGTATGTATGTATAAAGAAGAAAGAAAAAAAAACCACGGTTAGGTGGTATACAATTATGGACGGACTGCCGAGTGCCGACACAGAGGTAGCCACAGCCGTGAACTACCGTACTGTACTGTGTCTGCTGCTAATATAGACTGGTTGATAAAGAGATGTAGTAGTATGTATGTATAAAGAAGAAAGAAAAAAAAAACACGGGTAGGTGGTATACAATTATGGATGGACTGCCGAGTGCCGACACAGAGGTAGCTACAGCCGTGAACTACCGTACTGTGTCTGCTGCGACTGGATGATAAATAATGATATAAAAAATATATATATATCACTACTGCAGCCGGACAGGTATATATATTATATAATGACGGACCTGCTGGACACTGTCTGTCAGCAGAATGAGTTTTTTATAGAATAAAAAAAAAAACACCACACAAGTGAAGTCACACGACGAGTGTTTAACTTTTTCAGGCAATCACAATATAGTATACTACTAACTATACTGGTGGTCAGTGTGGTCAGGTCACTGGTCAGTCACACTGGCAGTGGCACTCCTGCAGCAAAAGTGTGCACTGTTTAATTTTAATATAATATGTACTCCTGGCTCCTGCTATAACCTATAACTGGCACTGCAGTGCTCCCCAGTCTCCCCCACAATTATAAGCTGTGTGAGCTGAGCACAGTCAGATATATAATATATACATAGATGATGCAGCACACTGGGCTGAGCAGTGCACACAGATATGGTATGTGACTGTCTTGTACTCCTGGCTCCTGCTATAACCTATAACTGGCACTGCAGTGCTCCCCAGTCTCCCCCACAATTATAAGCTGTGTGAGCTGAGCACAGTCAGATATATAATATATACATAGATAATGCAGGCATGCAGCACACTGGGCTGAGCAGTGCACACAGATATGGTATGTGACTGAGTCACTGTGTGTACCGTTTTTTTCAGGCAGAGAACGGATATATTAAATAAAACAACTGCACTGCTGGTGGTCACTGTGGTCAGTCACTAAACTCTGCACTCTCTTCTACAGTATCAGCCTCAGGTCAATCTCTCTCTCTCTCTCTCCTAATCTAAATGGAGAGGACGCCAGCCACGTCCTCTCCCTATCAATCTCAATGCACGTGTGAAAATGGCGGCGACGCGCGGCTCCTTATATAGAATCCGAGTCTCGCGATAGAATCCGAGCCTCGCGAGAATCCGACAGCGTCATGATGACGTTCGGGCGCGCTCGGGTTAACCGAGCAAGGCGGGAAGATCCGAGTCGCTCGGACCCGTGAAAAAAAACCTGAAGTTCGTGCGGGTTCGGATTCAGAGAAACCGAACCCGCTCATCTCTAGTATATATGTATATATATATATATATATATATATATATATATAGTGTAGGATAGTCCAGCAGCAAAAGGCAGGGCAGCGGGGACCAGCTCAATTCATCCAGCCCTACATTATCTTCATATACGCAGCTACATGCAGTGAGGAGGGACACAGGAAGCTGCAGTCAAGATAGCCGCCGAACACACAGACTCTTCCCTCTTCTATCCAGCACACTCAATATCTGGCACCAGGGGAGCAGGATTGGGCCAGTATGGTACCCTGGGGGTGCAGGAGGGGGGTGCCGCTCACCTCAGGTGCTGTAGGAAGCCGTGGTCGCCGCGAGTGCACGTTCGCGTGCTCCGGCGGAGCTCCGGAAATTGAGGCCGGGGACTTGCTGGCGGCCTAGGCCCGAGATCCGGGCGGCCGCTGGAGCGAGCCGGGAGCACTCGTAGGGGTCCTCCAGCGATGCCCGCCGCCTCCCAGTGCTGCTAGATGGGAGAGGAGCCGAGGGGAAGCCACAGAAAGAGCCCCAGGATGTATTCAGGATTAATATCCAGGGAGCTCCTCGATACTGCTGCCTAGTCTCTTGCCGCCGTGGCCACGCCCTAGTCTATTCTCTTTCTGACTGCACAAGTAATACCCACTCCAGTTCACCTCTCTGTCACCACCTGGATTTTACATATGCTCCTTCTACTTTGAGCATAAGACCTGGGGGTATCCAAGTACCTGTGAGCATAAATCTCTACAAAAGAGGCTGCTGCTAAAGGTGAAGACCTTTCTAGTCTGGTTCTAGGAGATCAGGTAAATCCTTATGTGTGCCTAACATATACACATATCCGTGACGTAATAGGTGAGGAAAGTCAGGAGGGTCCGGCTTAAGAGGAATACAAACCTGATGAGCTGAACAAGGGGTAGCAGTCAAGGGTTTTGCAAGGGTTGAACTGGAAGGTGGTGTAAGTTTCATGCACAAGCATAAGTCAGCACTAACCATGTAGCAGTTTACAGCCTTAGGCTGGGACGTGAGGGACCATGTTTTCACGATAAGCGACGCAACACTGGCCCCAGGAGAGGTGAACTTGGTGGGGGTTATGAAGAGGTGGAGATCAAACAGTTTCAAAAACATGTCAGCCCCGTGGTAGCTGTGGCTTTGGTAGACAAATATTTTGCAATAGGGTGTTTACGGGCCACTCCTGCCAGCAGGCCATATAGGGTACCCTCAGCATGCAAATGCCTGCCAGCAATTGCAATTGCATTGCTGATTTGTGGAAGCTCCCATTCTCAATATCAGCAACTGGAGAGCACCCCTAACATCACAGGGACAACCCACCCTCATTCTCATCGCCACGCCCCCCAATGCCGAGTCGACGCCCCTGCAATGCCGTCCCGCATAACGACATAAGTGGGATGAGATAGCAACTCACTATGGGGGTCATTCCGAGTTGATCGCTCGCTGCCGATTTTCGCAGTGCAGCGATCAGGTGAAAAACCAGGATTTTTATATCTACAGGTAAATCCTTTTCTCCTAGTCCGTAGGGGTATAGACGGTTCCGCAGGCAGTGGCGGATCTAGACTTAACTTTGAGGGGGGGGCGGTTTAAGAATGATAACTCCTCCCCCTAATCATAGCCCCTCCCACTTAGTAATGCCCTTCCCGTTCGCTTCTAAAATGTCCTATTGTAGCCATTACTAATAAAATGTTGCAAGTTAGTGGAGAGAACCCTGTGCACTGGTGATACAGACTGGCGAATCGCCATTCCTTCCATCAGGGGTGGTAGAGGATAAGACAGTAGGGCAATTTAAACATGCATGGGATAGACATAAGGATATTCTTACAAAGAAATAAGGATCAGATAAGGTTAGAGATAAAAATAATGTAAAAAAAAAAAAAAAAAGGGGCAGACTAGATGGGCCAAGTGGTTCTTATCTGCCGACAAATTCTGTTTCTACAGCACACAGAATAAGCCGAAATTCACATTATAGCACACTGAATGAGCCGACATTCACATTATAGCACACTGTATGAGCTGAAATTCACATCATAGCACACTGAATGAGCCGAAATTCACATTGTAGCACACTGTATGAGCCGAAATTCACATTATAGCACACAGAATGAGCTAAAATTCACATTATAGTACACAGTATGATCCGAAATTCACATTATAGCACACTGAATGAGCCGAAATTCACATCATAGCACACTGAATGAGCAGAAATTCACATCATAGCACACTGAATGAGCCGAAATTCACATCATAGCACACTGAATGAGCCGAAATTCATATTATAGCACACTGAATGAGCCGAAATTCACATCGTAGCACACTGAATGAGCCGAAATTTACATTGTAGCACACTGAATGACCCGAAATTCACATCATAGCACACTGAATGAGCCGAAATTCACATTATAGCACACTGAATGAGCCGAAATTCACATTGTAGCACACTGAATGAGCCGAAATTCACATTATAGCACACTGAATGAGCCGAAATTCACATTGTAGCACACTGAATGAGCCGAAATTCACATGATAGCACGCAGAATGAGGGAAAATTCACGATAGCACGCAGAATAAGGGAAAAATCACATTAAAACACACTGTATGAGGCAAAAATGACGTTATAGCACGCAGAATGAGACGAAATTGACATTATAGCACGCAGAATGAGGCAAAATTCACATGATAGCACGCAGAATGAGGGAAAAATCACATTATAGCACACTGTATGAGGCAAAAATGACGTTATAGCACGCAGAATGAGCCGAAATTGACATTATAGCACGCAGAATGAGGCAAAATTCACATGATAGCACGCAGAATGAGGGAAAAATCACATTATAGCACACTGTATGAGACAAAAATGACGTTATAGCACGCAGAATGAGCCGAAATTGACATTATAGCACGCAGAATGAGGCAAAATTCACATGATAGCACGCAGAATGAGGGAAAAATCACATTATAGCACACTGTATGAGACAAAAATGACGTTATAGCACGCAGAATGAGCCGAAATTGACATTATAGCACGCAGAATGAGGCAAAATTCACATGATAGCACGCAGAATGAGGGAAAAATCACATTATAGCACACTGTATGAGGCAAAAATTACATGATAGCACGCAGAATGAGGCAAAATTCACATGATAGCACGCAGAATGAGGGAAAAATCACATTATAGCACACTGTATGAGGCAAAAATTACATGATAGCACGCAGAATGAGGCAAAATTCACATGATAGCCCGCAGAATGAGGGAAAAATCACATTATAGCACACTGTATGAGACAAAAATGACGTTATAGCACGCAGAATGAGCCGAAATTGACATTATAGCACGCAGAATTAGGCAAAATTCACATGATAGCACGCAGAATGAGGGAAAATTCACATGATAGCATGCAGAATGAGGGAAAAATCACATTATAGCACACTGTATGAGGCAAAAATTACATAGCACACAGAATCTAGGCAAAATTCAGCCAAATAATGCAGGGAGAAGAGGGGGGAGAAATGGGAGACACACTCACACACACTCACTCACACACACTCACTCACACTCCCACCTCATAGATGGAGGCCGGGCCCGCCAGGATATTGGGAACGGGGTGCAGAGCGGTGCAGCGCTGCGGAGGACGAAGACAGAGAGAGAGCGTCCTGACGCGCGTACAGGAAGGAGGGGGCGTGGTCAGATCAGAGGTCGCTGCACGCGAGTCAGGAAGCTCCTCTCTCTCCTCGTCCCCCGCCGCGCTGCACCGCTGTCCACCCCGTTCCCAATACCGCGCCGGGAGCCGGCCTCCATCCCGGTGCCGGTATATGTAGGGGGGGCGTTCACCCTAATCGCCCCCCGCTAAATCCGCCACTGTCCGCAGGAGCCATGGGCACTTTAAGACTTTTTCAGAGTGTGAACTGGCTCCTGCCTCTATGCCCCTCCTCCAGACTTCAGTATAGGAACTGTGCCCAGGGAGACGGACAATTCGAGAAAAGGATTTACTTTTAAGTTAATGGTGAGATTCACACCAGCTCACACTTCAACCATGCCGCACAACATGGCATTCAACTTAACACATGCTAACCAGAATGAACATTACAGCAACGTGCTGAAAACAATTTTAACACAACACCTGTGTCAAACTATAACAAAATCACTACTGCAGGTAAAGTACGCACTGGGCTGGGTACCCAGCATCCTCTACGGACTAGGAGAAAAGGATTTACCAGTAGGTATAAAAATCCTGTTTTCTCATACGTCCTAGAGGATGCAGGGGTCCACTTTAGTACTATGGGGTATAGACGGTTCCGCAGGAGCCATGGGCACTTTAAGACGTTTTCAGAGTGTGAACTGGCTCCTCCCTCTATGCCCCTCCTCCAGACTTCAGTATAGGAACTGTGCCCAGGGAGACGGACAATTCGAGAAAAGGATTTACTTTTAAGTTAATGGTGAGATTCACACCAGCTCACACTTCAACCATGCCGCACAACATGGCATTCAACCTAACACATGCTAACCAGAATGAACAGTACAGCAACGTGCTGAAAACAATTTTAACACAACACCTGTGTCAAACTATAACAAAATCACTACTGCAGGTAAAGTACGCACTGGGCTGGGTACCCAGCATCCTCTACGGACTAGGAGAAAAGGATTTACCAGTAGGTATAAAAAAATAAGATTTTACTCACCGGTAAATCTATTTCTCGTAGTCCGTAGTGGATGCTGGGGACTCCGTAAGGACCATGGGGAATAGACGGGCTCCGCAGGAGACTGGGCACTCTAAAGAAAGATTTAGTACTACCAGGTGTGCACTGGCTCCTCCCTCTATGCCCCTCCTCCAGACCTCAGTTAAGGAAACTGTGCCCGGAAGAGCTGACATTACAAGGAAAGGATTTTGGAATCCAGGGTAAGACTCATACCAGCCACACCAATCACACTGTATAACTCGTGATAAACTTACCCAGTTAACAGTATGAACAACAAACAAGCATCACTCAACTGATGCCACATAACATAACCCTTTAGTAAGCAATAACTATATACACGTATTGCAGAAAGTCCGCACTTGGGACGGGCGCCCAGCATCCACTACGGACTACGAGAAATAGATTTACCGGTGAGTAAAATCTTATTTTCTCTAACGTCCTAGTGGATGCTGGGGACTCCGTAAGGACCATGGGGATTATACCAAAGCTCCCAAACGGGCGGGAGAGTGCGGATGACTCTGCAGCACCAAATGGGCAAACTCAAGGTCCTCCTCAGCCAGGGTATCAAACTTGTAGAACTTTGCAAATGTGTTTGAACCCGACCAAGTAGCAGCTTGGCAAAGCTGTAATGCCGAGACCCCTCGGGCAGCCGCCCAAGAAGAGCCCACCTTTCTTGTGGAATGGGCTTTCACTGATTTTGGATGCGGCAATCCAGCCGCAGAATGAGCCTGCTGAATCGTGCCACAGATCCAGCGAGCAATAGTTTGCTTTGAAGCTGGAGCACCCAGCTTGTTGGATGCATACAGGACATCCTGACTCCAGCCATTCTGGTCACATAAATCTTCAAAGCCCGGACTACGTCAAGCAACTTGGAATCCTCCAAGTCACCAGTAGCCGCAGGCACCACAATAGGTTGGTTCAAATGAAAGGATGACACCACCTTTGGCAGAAATTGCGGACGAGTCCGCAATTCTGCCCTATCCATATGGAAAACCAGATAGGGGCTTTTACATGACAAAGCCGCCAATTCTGACACACGCCTAGCCGAAGCTAAGGCCAACAGCATGACCACTTTCCACGTGAGATACTTTAGCTCCACGGTCTTAAGTGGCTCACACCAGTGGGATTTCAGGAAACTCAACACCACGTTAAGATCCCAAGGTGCCACTGGTGGCACAAAAGGGGGCTGAATATGCAGCACTCCCTTAACAAACGTCTGACCCTCAGGCAGTGAAGCCAGTTCTTTTTGGAAGAAAATGGATAGGGCCGAAATCTGGACCTTTATGGACCCTAATTTCAGGCCCATAGTCACTCCTGACTGTAGGAAGTGCAGGAATCGACCCAGCTGGAATTCCTCTGTAGGGGCCTTCCTGGCCTCACACCAAGCAACATATTTTCGCCATATACGGTGATAATGCTATGCTGTCACATCCTTCCTAGCCTTTATCAGCGTAGGAATAACTTCATCCGGAATGCCTTTTTCCGCTAGGATCCGGCGTTCAACCGCCATGCCGTCAAACGCAGCCGCGGTAAGTCTTGGAACAGACAGGGCCCTTGTTGTAACAGGTCCTGTCTGAGAGGCAGAGGCCACGGGTCCTTTTTGGCCAATCCGGAACAATGAGTATTGTTCTCACTCCTCTTTTTCTTACAATTCTCAGCACCTTTGGTATGAGAGGAAGAGGAGGAAACACATAGACCGACTGGAACACCCACGGTGTTACTAGTGCGTCCACAGCTATCGCCTGAGGGTCCCTTGACCTGGTGCAATATCTTTTTAGCTTTTTGTTGAGACGGGACGCCATCATGTCCGCCTGTGGCAGTTCCCATCGATTTGCAATCTGCGTGAAGACTTCTTGATGAAGTCCCCACTCTCCCGGGTGGAGGTCGTGCCTGCTGAGGAAGTCTGCTTCCCAGTTGTCCACTCCCGGAATGAACACTGCTGACAGTGCTAGTACGTGATTCTCCGCCCAACGAAGAATACTGGTGGCTTCTGCCATTGCCACCCTGCTTCTTGTGCCGCCCTGGCGGTTTACATGGGCCACTGCCGTGATGTTGTCTGACTGAATCAGCACTGGTTGGTTTCGAAGCAGAGGCTCCGCTTGACTCAGGGCGTTGTATATGGCCCTTAGTTCCAGGATATTGATGTGCAGACAAGTCTCCTGACTTGACCACAGCCCCTGGAAGTTTCTTCCTTGAGTGACTGCCCCCCCATCCTCGGAGGCTTGCATCCGTGGTCACCAGGACCCAGTCCTGTATGCCGAACCTGCGGCCCTCGAGGAGGTGAGCACTTTGCAGCCACCACAGAAGAGACACCCTGGCCCTGGGGGACAGGGTGATCAGCCGATGCATCTGAAGATGCGATCCGGACCACTTGTCCAACAGATCCCACTGAAAGATCCTCGCATGGAACCTGCCGAAGGGAATGGCTTCGTATGACGCCACCATCTTTCCCAGGACACGCGTGCAGTGATGCACCGATACCTGTTTTGGTTTTAGGAGGCCTCTGACCAGAGTCACGAGCTCCTGAGCCTTCTCCCCCGGGAGAAACACCCTTTTCTGGTTTGTGTCCAGAATCATGCCCAGGAAGGGCAGACGCGTCGTAGGAATCAGCTGCGACTTTGGAATATTCAGAATCCAGCCGTGCTGTTGCAACACTTCCTGAGAGAGTGCTACGCTGATCAGCAACCGCTCCCTGGACCTCGCCTTTATGAGGAGATCGTCCAAGTATGGGATAATCGTAACCCCTTGCTTCCGAAGGAGCACCATCATTTCCGCCATCACCTTGGTAAATATTCTCGGTGCCGTGGACAGGCCAAACGGCAACGTCTGGAATTGGTAATGACAGTCCTGTACCACAAACCTGAGGTACTCCTGATGAGGTGGATAATTGGGGACATGCAAGTACGCATCCTTGATGTCCAGAGACTCCATAAAATCCCCCTCTTCCAGGCTTGCATTGACCGCTCTGAGCGATTCCATGTTGAACTTGAATCCTTTCAGATAAATGTTCAGGGATTTTAAATTCAATATGGGTCTGACCGAACCGTCCGGTTTCGGTACCACAAACATTGTGGAATAGTATCCTCTTCCTTGTTGAAGGAGGGGAACCTTTACCACCACCTGCTGGAGATATAACTTGTGAATTGCCGCTAACACTACTTCCCTTTCTATGGGGGAAGCTGGCAGGGCCGATTTGAGGTAACGGTGAGGGGGCATCACTTCGAATTCCAGCTTGTATCCCTGAGACACAATCTGTATAGCCCAGGGATCCACCTGTGAGCGAACCCACTGGTGGCTGAAATTTCGGAGACGCGCCCCCACCGCTCCTGGCTCCTGTGGAGCCCCAGCGTCATGCGGTGGATTTAGTGGAAGCCGGGGAGGACTTCTGTTCCTGGGAACTAGCTGTGTTGTGCAGCTTCTTTCCTCTACCCCTGCCTCTGGCCAGAAAGGACGCACCTCTGACCTTCTTGCTTCTCTGTGATCGAAATGACTGCATTTGGTAATACGGTGCTTTCTTAGGCTGTGAGGGAATATATGGCAAAAAGTTTGACTTCCAGACCGTCCCCAAACAATTCCTCACCCTTGTAAGGTAACACCTCCATGTGCTTTTTGGAGTCGGCATCACCTGTCCATTGCCGAGTCCACAGGACCCTTCTGGCAGAAATTGACATTGCATTTATTCTAGAGCCCAATAGGCAAATGTCCCTCTGGGCATCCCTCATATATAGGACAGCGTCTTTTATATGCCCCAGGGTCAGTAAAATGGTATCCTTGTCTAAGATATCCATTTCCTCAGACAGATTATCTGTCCATGCTGCTACAGCACTACACATCCAGGCCGACGCAATAGCCGGCCTCAGTATAGTACCTGAGTGTGCATAAAACAGACTTCAGGATACTTTCCTGCTTCCTATTGCAGGATCCTTTAGGGCGGCCGTATCCTGTGACGGCAGGGCCACCTTTTTAGATAAGCGTGTCAGAGCTTTATCTACCCTAGGGGAGGATTCCCAGCGCATCCTGTCCGTTGGCGGGAAAGGGTACGCCATAAGTAACCTTTTGGAAATCAGCACTTTCTTATCGGGGGAATCCCATGCTTTTTCACATAATTCATTTAACTCATGTGAAGGGGGAAAAGTCACCTCTTGCTTTTTCTCCCCATACATATACACCCTTTTGTCAGGGACAGGGTTTTCCTCCGGTATGTGCAATACATCCTTCATTGCTATAATCATGTATCGGATGGCTTTAGTCATTTTAGGCTGCAACTTTACCTCATCGTCATCGACACTGGAGTCAGAATCCGTGTCGACATCTGTGTCAACCAACTGGGATAGTGGGCGCTTTTGAGACCCTGACGGCCTCTGAGCTGCAGAATCAGACACGGGTTGAGACCCTGACTGATTATCCAACCTTTTATGCAAGGAGCTTACGTTATCATTTAACACCTTCCACATATCCATCCAATCAGGTGTCGGCGCCGTCGGCGGCGACACCACAGTCACTTGTTCTGCCTCCACGTAACCGTCCTCGTCAAACATGTCGACACAAACGTACCGACACACCGCACACACACAGGGAATGCTCTAATTGAGGACAGGACCCCACAAGGCCTTTTGGGGAGACAGAGAGAAAGTATGCCAGCACACACCCCAGCGCTATATAACCCAGGGATTACACAGTAACTTAGTGTTTACCCAGTAGCTGCTGTTTATGATAATTTTGCGCCTAAATTTATGTGCCCCCCCCTCTCTTTTTACCCTTTTTCTACCTTGATACTGCAGGGGAGAACCTGGGGAGCTTCCTCTCAGCGGAGCTGTGAAGAGAAAATGGCGCTGGTTAGTGCTGAGGAAGAAGGCCCCGCCCCCTCAGCGGCGGACTTCAGTCCCGGGTCTGTGTAATAAAATGGCGGGGGCTCGTACATATATACAGTGCCCAGCTGTATATATGTGTCTTTTTGCCAAGAGGTATCCTAATTGCTGCCCAGGGCGCCCCCCCCTGCGCCCTGCACCCTACAGTGACCAGAGTGTGTGGGTAGTGTGGGCGCAATGGCGCACAGCTGCAGTGCTGTGCGCTACCTCATGTGAAGACAGGAGTCTTCTGCCGCCGATTTCGATGTCTTCTTGCTTCTGCCGGCTTCTGACTTCTGGCTCTACGAGGGGGACGGCGGCGCGGCTCCGGGAACGGACGACAAGGTCAGGTCCTGTGTTCGATCCCTCTGGAGCTAATGGTGTCCAGTAGCCTAAGAAGCGCAACCTAGCCGCAGTTAGTAGGTTTGCTTCTCTCCCCTCAGTCCCACGTAGCAGAGAGTCTGTTGCCAGCAGAAGCTCTCTGGAAAAAAAAAAAAAACCTAACTAAAATACTTTCTTATTAGCAAGCTGAGGAGAGCTCACTAAAAGCACCCAGCTCTGGCCGGGCACAGATTCTAACTGAGGTCTGGAGGAGGGGCATAGAGGGAGGAGCCAGTGCACACCAGGTAGTACTAAATCTTTCTTTAGAGTGCCCAGTCTCCTGCGGAGCCCGTCTATTCCCCATGGTCCTTACGGAGTCCCCAGCATCCACTAGGATGTTAGAGAAATCCTTTTTTCTCATACGTCCTAGAGGATGCTGGGGTCCACTTTAGTACCATGGGGTTATACCAAAGCTCCAGTATGGGCGGGAGAGTGCGGATGTCCCTGCAGAACCGATTGACCAAACTTTAGGTCATCAGCGGCGAAGGTGTCAAACTTGTAAAACTTAGCAAACGTGTTTGTCCCTGACCAAGTAGCTGCTCGGCAAAGTTGTAATGCCGAGAAATCCCGGGCAGCCGCCCAGGATGAGCCCACCGTTCTTGTAGAATGGGCATTCACCGAATTTGGCATCTGCAATCCTGCCGTGGAATGAGCATGTTGAATCGTACCTATGATCCAGTGCGCAATCGTCTGCTTAGAAGCAGGACACCCAATCTTGTTGAGAGCATACAGGACAAACAGAGCCTCTGTTTTCCATATCCGAGCCGTTCTTGCGACATAAATTCTCAAAGCTCTGACCACATCCAGAGGCTTCGAACCAGCGAAGGTGTCCGTAGCCACTGGCACCACAATAGATTGGTTTACATGGAAAGAAGAAACCACCTTTGGAAGAAATTGCTGACGAGTTCTTAGCTCAGCTCTATCTTCATGAAATATCAAGTAAGGGCTCTTGTGAGACAAGGCCCCTAACTCAGACACCCTCCTTGCGGATGCCAAGGCCACCAGCATGACCACTTTCCAAGTGAGAAACTTCAACGCCACCTCCTGGAGAGGTTCAAACCAATCTGATTAAAGAAACTGTAACACCACGTTAAAATCCCACGGTGCCGCAGGAGGCACAAATGGAGGTTGGATTTGCAGAACCGCTTTCACGTACGTCTGAACTTCTGGAAGGGAGGCCAATTGTTTCTGAAAGAAAATGGACAGGGCCAAAATCTGGACCTTGATTGAACCCAATCGTAGGCCCGCATCCACACCCGCCTGAAGAAAATGGAGAAAACGTCCTAACTGAAACTCTTCCGTTGGAGCCTTCTTGGTTTCACACCAAGACACATATTTCCTCCAAATACGGTGGTAACGTTTAGACGTTACCCCTTTCCTGGCCTGAATAAGAGTGGGAATGACTTCTTTGGGAATACCCTTTCGGGCTAGGATCCGGCACTCAACAGCCATGTCGTCAAACGTAGCCGCGGTAAGTCTTAAGACACGCATGGCCCCTGCTGTAGCAGGTCCTCGCAAAGAGGAGAGGCCAAGGATCTTCTATGAGCAACTCCTGAACATCTGGATACCAAGCCCTCCTTGGCCAGTCTGGGACAATGAGGATCGCTCGAACCCCTGTTCTTCTTATGATTTTGAGAACTTTTGGTATCAGTGGAAGTGGAGGGAAGACATACACCGACCGAAACACCCACTGGGTCACAAGTGCATCCACTGCTGTTGCTTGAGGGTCTCTCGACCTGGAACAATATCTCTGAAGCTTCTTGTTGAGACGAGATGCCATCATGTCTACTTGAGGAACTCCCCAAAGAACTGTCACCTCTGCGAAGACTTCTTGGTGGAGGCCCCATTCTCCTGGATGGAGATCGTGTCTGCTGAGGAAGTGTGCTTCCCAGTTGTCCACTCCTGGAATGAAAATTGCCGACAGAGCTCTTGCATGTCTTTCTGTCCAGAAGAGAATCTTTGTCACCTCTGCCATTGCCGCTCTGCTTTTCGTTCCGCCCTGACAGTTTATGTACGCTACTGCTGTTACATTGTCTGACTGGATCTGTATGGGTTGATCTTGAAGAAGATACACCGCTTGTTGAAGGCCGTTGTAAATGGCTCTCAACTCCAGAACGTTTATGTGAAGACAGGTTTCTTGACTTGATCATCCTACTTGGAAGCTTTCCCCCTGAGTGACTGCTCCCCAGCCTCGGAGACTTGCATCCGTGGTTACTAGGACCCAGTCCTAAATCCCGAACCTGCGTCCTTCCAGGAGGTGAGAACTGTGCAGCCACCACAGGAGCGAAATTCTGGCTTTGGATGACAGGATTATCCTCTGATGCATGTGTAGATGGGATCCGGACCACTTGTCCAACAGGTCCCACTGGAATACTCTGGCATGGAATCAGCCAAACTGTATGGCCGCTACCAATCTTCCCCAACAACCGAATGCATTGATGAATCAAAACTCTTGTTGGTTTCAGAATTTGTTTGACCATTCTCTGGATTTCCAGAATCTTTTCTACTGGAAGAAATACCCTCTGTACTTCTGTGTCCAGTATCATCCCCAGAAACGATAATCTTGTCGTCGGTTCCAACTGTGACTTTGGAAAATGTATGATCCAACCGTGTTGTTGAAGTACTGTCAGGGAGAGTGCAATATTCTGCACCAATCTTTACCTGGACCTCGCTTTTATCAGGAGATCATCCAGGTAAGGAATTATATTGACTCCTTGCTGTCGAAGGAGGACCATCATCTCCGCCATCACCTTGGTGAAGACCCTCGGTGCCGTGGAGAGTCTGAACGGCAACATCTGAAATTGGTAATGACAATCCTGCACTGCAAATCTCAGATAAGCCTGATGTGGAGGATAGGAACATGTAAGTAGGCATCTTTTATGTCCACTGACACCATGAAGTCCCTTTCCTCCAGACTGGAAATCGCTGTCCTCAGAGATTCCATCTTGAATTTGAACCTTTGCAGGTAGAGATTGTGGGGCAGATTTGTTTAGCTCGGCGAAGTGATAAAGTGGAAGGTGATAAAGTACCAGCCAATCAGATCCTAACTGCCATGTCACAGGCTGGGTTTGAAAAATGACAGTTAGGAACTGACTGGCTAGTCCTTTATCACCTTCCAATTTATCACTTCACCGAGCTTAATAAATCTGCCCCTCAGTGTTTTCAAATTTAGAATCGGTCTGACCGAGCCGTCCGGCTTCGGAACTACAAAAAGGCTTGAATAAAACCCTTCTCCTTATTGCGACAATGGCACCAGGACAACCACTTGATCCTGACACAATTTTTGTATTGGTGCTGATACCACTTCCCTGTCTGGGATAGGATCTGGTAAGGCCGATTTGAAAAATCGCATGGGGGAATGTCTTGAAACTCCAGCTTGTACCCATGGGACACTATTTGTAAGACCCACGGGTCCAGGCCAGATTGAACCCAAATCTGACTGAAGAGCTTCAGACGTGCCCCCACTTCAGCGGACTTCCGCAAGGGCGCCCCAGCTTTATGCTGAAGATTTGACAGAAGCAGAGGTTGATTTCTGCTCCTGTGATCCAGGAGAAGCTGTGGATTTTTTACCTTTTCCCCTTCCTTTACCCGCAAAGGGGAACCTTTACCCTTTTTATATTTATTGGGCCGAAAGGACTGCATCTGAGAGTGATGTGTCTTTTTCGTCGGCGCAGGAGCATTAGGCAAAAATGTCGTCTTACCTGCGGTATCCGCAGAGACTAAGGCATCCAGCCCATCTCCAAACAAGGTCTCGCCTTTATACGGGAGAGCCTCCATATTCCTTTTAGAATCTGCGTCAGCATTCAATTGGCGAATCCACAACGCCCTACGTGCTGAAATTGCCATGGTAGCGGCTCTTGATCCCAAGAGACCAATATCTTTCATGGCTTCCAGCATATATGCAGCAGCATCTTTGATATGACCTAATGTTAGGAGTATCTCGTCTCTATCTATTGTGTCAATGTCTGATGACAAGATTTCTGACCACTTTTCAATAGCACTGCTCACCCACGCACAGGCAATGGTAGGCCTGAGTAGTGTCCCATTGGTCACATAAATAGATTTTAATGTAGTCTCTAACTTGCGGTCTGCCGGCTCCTTTAGTGAAGCCGTTCCAGGTGCAGGGAGAATCACCTTTTTTGTTGACCGAGACAGGGCACTGTATAAAATGGGGGATGATTCCCACCTTTTCCTGTCCTCTGCAGGAAAAAGGTAAGCTGCCTGAATTCTTTTTGGAATCTGAAATTTCTTTTCAGGGTTAGTACAGACTCCCTCAAAGAGACTATTCAGCTCATGAGATGGAGGGAAAGTTTTACATTAATTTTCTTTTGTTTATTAAAGTAAGCCTTCTCCTGTGGTAAAGGTGGTATTGAATGTTTTTCGCTAACTTTGGATCTATTCCCCTGGAATCACTAGTGTCGACACAGGAATCAGAGTCCGTGCCGGTATCAGTTTGTACTACTTGTGCAAAAGATCTTTTTTGTGAACCAGAGGGGTCCCCTGTGAATGAAAAGGCAGAACTATTAAAAATCACATCTTCCACTGATTTTCTCCAGTTTTCTGCATGAGACTCAGACTTATCCAATCTCTTACTGATATGATTCACACTATCACGTAATTCTTTCACCCATTCAGGCTCGTGGTACGACGGCAGCGCCACCACATTACAACTCTGTGTCCCTAAGCCGTCACTATGACCAGAGGTCCCCCTCTGCAGATCTCCGGTAACACTACTCACCAGTCTTCTGACTTCTGGCTCTGTTAGGGGGGTGACGGCAAGCTGTGGGAGTGAGCGCATAGCCACAGCTAGTGTTCAGTACCCTTCAGGAGCTAATGGTGTCCTGTCGGCGGAAGCAGAGCCATGAAACTATTTAGGAAGTTGGTTCCTACTTCTTCCCCCTAAGTCTCACGAAGCAGGGAGACTGTTGCCAGCAGTCTACCTGTAAAATAAAAAACCTAAATAAAGTCTTTTAGTAGAACTCAGTAGAGCTCCACTAGAGTGCGACCAGTCTGCCTGGGCACATTTTCTAAACTGAGGTCTGGAGGAGGGGCATAGAGGGAGGAGCCAGTTCACACTCTGAAAAATCTTCAAATGCCCGTGGCTCCTGCGGAACCGTCGATACCCCATGGTACTAAAGTGGACCCCGGCATCCTCTAGGACGTATGAGAAAATGGCATTTCTGCGCATGCGTATGGCTCGCAATGCGCACGTGCGACGTACGGGTACAAAGCTCTTTGTGGTTGTGCTCAGGTTCTAGCGAAGTTTTCCTTCGCACTGGCGGCCGCAAGAAGATTGACAGGAAGGGGGCGTTACTGGGTGTCAACTGACCCTTATCAGGGATTGTTTGCAAAAACGCAGGTGTGTCTGAAAAAAATGCAGGCGTGGCTGGGTGTTCGCTGGGTGGGTGTATGACTTCAAATCCGGACACGAATAGGCTGAAGTGATCGCAAGCGCTGAGTAGGTTCAGAGCTATTCTGAAACTGCACAAACTGTTTTTGTAGAGCTCGGCTGCACAAGCATTCGCACTTCTGCTGAGCTAAAATACACTCCCCAGTGGGCGGCAGCATAGCGTTTGAACTGCTGCTAAAACTAGCTAGCGAGCGATCAACTCTGAATGACCCCCAATGTGCGCACACAGTATGGCTGTACTGGGCATCCATAGTTCAGTATGCGATCGCATCACTGATGCAATCCATACTGAACAAGGCCCTGTATTTACTAATTTGGCACCATTTGTATCAGTAATGTTTCTTTAGAATGAAGATTACTGTACACAAGACTTTTCCTTCTAATCCTACCACTTGTGGAAAATCTCCAGCTACATCCCCCCAATTCTCTTCAGCCTCATTTCCTCTTTCCCCCATATCTTTTCAGCTCCCTTCTGTCTTTCCAGCCCTAGCCCCCTTCTGTCTCTCCACCCCCATACACTTTATGTTTCTCCACCCCACAGTGGCCCTCATTCCGAGTTGTTCGCTCGCTAGCTGCTTTTAGCAGAATTGCACACGCTAAGCCGCCGCCCTCTGGGAGTGTATTTTAGCATAGCAGAATTGCGAACGAAAGATTAGCAGATTTGCGAATAGAAAATTCTTAGCAGTTTCTGAGTAGCTCCAGACTTACTCAGCCATTGCGATCAGTTCAGTCAGTTTCGTTCCTGGTTTGACGTCACAAACACACCCAGCGTTCGCCTAGACACTCCCCCGTTTCTTCAGACACTCCGGCGTTTTTCCCAGAAACGCCAGAGTTTTTTCGCACACTCCCATAAAACGGCCAGTTTCCGCCCAGAAACACCCACTTCCTGTCAATCACACTCCGATCACCAGAACGATGAAAAATCCTCGTTATGCCGTGAGTAAAATACCTAACTTTTGAGTAAAATAACTTAGCGCATGCGCTCTGCGAATCTTGCGCATCCGCAGTAAGTGACTAATCGCAATATAGCGAAACTCGGCAACGAGCGAACAACTCGGAATGAATGCCAGTGTTTTTCCAACTCCACAGTGTCTCTCCAGCCACTACATTGTCCCTCCAGCCAGCCCCTGCTGTATACCTCTAGTCAGCCCCCACAGTGTCCTTTTAGTAAGCCCCCACAGTGTACCTCCAGCCAGCCCCTTTAGTGACCCTCCATCCAGCCGAGAGTATCCCTTTAGCCACCTCAGTGTACCTCCAGCCAGCCCCGACAGTGTCCCTCCGGCCAGCCATATCAATGTCCCTCCAATACAATACAGTTTTACTGTCATCAGTAAAAACAAGTTCCACAGGCGAAATTCCTTTGTGCAAATACACCAATTACAGTACAGTAGCAATGTCACTAACAATAAAAACAAACATATACAATCTAAACATTCAACATTCGAACTGCTGATGGAAGAAAACTGTTATGTAAACGACTAATGCGTGCCTTCAAAGTCCTAAACAGTTTCTGGGAAGGTCATTTCTGCAGCGGGGTACACTGGTATTCCAGAGGGAATAACATTGTGGTGTAGAGTTGGCTCTTGATCCGAGGCACCAACAGGCTAAAGCTTTGACTGTTCCCAGGATGCACTGCACTGCCTCCTCTATATCCCCGCCTCCAGGCACTGAAGATCAGTTTGTACGTTTTTGCCTGCAGTACAGGCAGCTAACAGGGAGGGCTGTGCTAGGCAGCCCTGAAAAGAGCTTTTCTGACGAGAAAGAAGACTTCAAGGGCCGCAGCATAGGCACCTGATGCTATATGTCATACTGACATATCGTGCTGCGGCTCCCTCACCTTTCCCAGCGGCGCTGTATACTCTCGACGAAATTGCGATCCAGTCGTGGTATTCGGAGACGGACCGCGCAACTGGCGTGGACACTGTGGCTGTGCAGGGACCCCACTATATCCACCAGGGCAAGGAGCACAAGTCGGATTTACTAAAATCTATTTAGTACAGGCTCCATAGTACCCGGTGGTGAAGTCCAGCAGGGAGGATAAGGCTCTGACCTGTAGCCCCTCCACCAACCCCAGGCGCCATCTATAGCAGATGTTCCCGCCCTGGAGCTGCATCTCTCTCTCCCTCACTCCCTGTCAGCGTTTGGGTGCCATTACACAGAGCTGCGCTGATTCTGGGACTGCTGGGCACTGTCTCCTCTGTAAAGCCGCTTGCCTTTGCCTCATCAACGCTGTGCATTTACCGGACACAAGTATTCTACATGTCGTTTAGTGTTAGTTAAGAACAACTGCATAACTACAGGGATATTTAGTACAAGTATCCTGTGATATACATCTAGTATTTACTGTGCATTGTTATATCTGTATACATACGTAGCTTTACTTAGTATTGCTAGTCCAGTGCAGTTTTATTGTTGTTTGTAATAATTCCTGCATTGTACATTGGACTGTGTGTGCCAACAGCTGCTGTGTGGTTTCCATTCCGTGTATCACATATTGCTATCATTATTTTCTGTACCCTGAGGGGGCTAAGTGCATCAGGGTCCCATATATATACAGTGTGTGTGTGTGTGTGTGTGTGTGTGTGTGTGTGTGTATATATATATTGACAAAGCCTATATATTTATCCTATTTAAAACACTTTAAAAGGTTAAGAGACACAGTACGCAATTGGCGCAAAAAAAAGTACCGCAAGGGTACGCTCTTAGTGTAGCAGACGCTGTGCACAGGGTGTGAACACAGGCATCGCAGACACTTACAGAATTAACTTAAATAACTATACCTTAAGGAATGTACTTATACTGTAAACCTTTGTGCAGTGATAATGTGTAGATGTAATGCAGTGTAACCTTGTTAGCTTAAAAGCTGTATGAGCGGCTGTGATGCTCAGAGAACCCTTAGCAATGTAATAAACACTCAAATACCGGTCTAAGGTTCTAACACCTTTAAGGGAGAGAATGAACGTTCAATTGCAAAAGAATACACAATACAAGTTATACACTACCAAAATAACATAAAATACCTAACCGAATTACTACACATAAAATACAATAACGACACGATTACATTTAAGGGGAAGGAGAGAGAGAATGGCTTACAACAAATTAGGAGGTAAAATGTCTGCAGAGAACTTACACATATTGGGAACGATCGCTGCGCAGTTAGTCAATGCTGAGACCCTTTGTGGAGAGAAAAATGAGCTCACCCAGGCTGGCTGTCCCTATATACACAACTGATAAAGCTAAATATTTATCGTATATAAAACACTTTAAGAGGTCTAAGAACACTGTACGCTATCTACGTAAGAAGTACCGTAAGGGTACGCAAGTTGTGTAGCGATCGCTCAACCGTAGTCGAGACGCTCAAGCGTCACGTTCGCTTACGGCCCAGTGATCACAGGCAAGCACGCTATTGGCTGCCGACTAACGTAATGATTCGCTATAGCGTAGCGTACGCTCGGGACCACGAGGAGATCACCAGCGGTGCAGACGCTTACAACGTTAAAACCTTTATATCTATACCTTTAACAATGAGATACACAGTATACCTTAGTGTGGAGACAGAGTGTAAGTGCAACCTGGTGTAACCTGATTAACTACAAAGCTGCTTGAGCGTCACCGACGCTCAGAGAATACTTAACCCTTATAAAGAATACACAGATACCTGGGCTTAGGGTCCAAAACCTATTATATGTATTATAACTATTATACTTGCAAAAGGAATCACAGTACAAATGATACACTACAATATAACATAAACCAACTAACCAGATAAACTACACAGGAAATACAATACAATACAATTAAAGGAAAATACGAGAGAGATAGAGAGAGAGAGAGAGAGAGAGAGAGAGATGGCTCATAGTAAGACAATATGATTACGGAGAAAACTTACGCACAAGGGGAAACGATCGCATGCGCCTCGATATCCAGCTCCCGATTATCAGCAATGAGAACCGTTGAAGAGAGTGAACTGGATACGGTCGGCCTGCCTATTTATGCCCCACACACAATACAATTCAATGGTCCCTACAATCTCATTGTTCATTGGACACAGGAATTCGGCTTCGCATTATAACAAAAGGTCATAGGTTGATTCATACAGGTGGGCTGTGACTATTTCCAACTGCTCAGGTGGGAGGGAAACTGGGTTTCCCGCCGCATGGGTAATAAAGTGCAAATAAAGTAAATGTTCATAAACTTCTTATGTCCATAACTATTCGCACGAGCGATTGATCTGCTTCAAACCAACACCGGAATATTTCTAATTAAATATTCTTCCGATGGATACTAAACACCACTGTGAGTATGCGCACGTACGGGAGAGCGTACGCATGCGCAGCACGGACCTGTGTGAGGTGCAAATATGGTAGTGTGCATAGAGATATTTTTCTGACTTTGACACAACACACAGCAACAACAACACAATGGTCCCTACAATACCGCATGGGACAGAAGCTAGACTCCATTTTGGGAAAAACTCCCATGATTCCAAAGTCTGTAACATATGATTTAAAAGGGAATGCTAGCAGCCATTTTAGATTTGCAAGTCCAAACACATGGCATTCTTTGATAATGCATATGTTCTGATTTTACAATTCCAAACCATCTAAATCACCTTTCACAATTTCAAGCCAACACAGTATCTCAATAACCAGAGCATATGAGCCATCATAAGACCAGATCACCAGGTACCCACAAGTATCAGCCTGCTATTGCTACAAGCACATGACTACAGTAACAAAAGGAAGTATGTTTTGACTTCTAACCTTCAGCAAGATGCATCATGTAAAACTACTATAATCTGTTATAAATCACCATCCATAAATGTATACCAGAGATGCTATGCTACAGATTGTCTACTGTTCCAATTCATTACAGATTTCATAGAGTATCCTCACAAACACCCAACAATCACATAACTGCACAAGCATCATTAACCTTAAGCCAATTGTATCTCCAAACTAACTATTCTATGCCAATCATTTCACAACTACTTTACCACAAACACATATTTAACTATTCTATGCCAATCAGCCATGTGTATACAATACTTAGCCTTCGTAAGGAGCCTGGTGATGAGCAAGCCATGCTTCTGGATGCTAGGTTGGTTCTGAGTGAGTGGGTGAGCCCTGTGATTTCCAGTGGATATATCATACCTGCATTCCAGCTGTGGGGGTGTGTCAACCACAGGAAGTGTGTGTCTTTCACAGCATGTGGGCTAGCTGTATCAGTGAGCTGAGCTGGCCATGTGATCTTGGTTATGCAAAAACGTTGGGTGATGGCTAACACTTTGTTTCAAATTCCTGTCTTGTGGGAAGCTATTGTTTGGCGAATACTGTCTCACTGTCCACTTTCAGTTGAGACAATGACATCTCAGCAATCATTCTTCTGGAGACAAACCCAGCCCCATTCGTAAACAAAGTGCCAGCCCTCTTCATTGAGTCTCAAAGCTTAGTGTAATTAAAGGCTATTGTATTCTGTCTGCGGGAAAGAAACTGACTGGTCTTAGGTGTAATTTATTCGGAATACAATTAATCTTCAATTACTATTCCTGTGCTTAACTATGCATAAGAACATGTGAAGCCCTCCCAACATGAAAGCTATTGTTTGGGGAATCTCTAAGGTCAAAGAGCCATTTGAGACCCACTGATACCTGCTGGACTCAGGGGAATATTAACTTATAAAATACATTATTTTGATTAAATATGTAGCGATCGTGTCGCACGCTAGATGCGCACAAACTCTACCGTAAATGCGCACACCGTGCGCCCGTGACGGCGAGTGATCGCACGCACGGGAGGGTCTGTGCACGTGCAGCGGGCACACGCATGAGGTGCATATATGGCAATGTGCAGCGTGATATTTTTCTGACTTTGACAATATATATGTATATATATTCACAGGATATACTGTTTGGTATTTTTCTCTGTGTATTTCAGTCACCTTATACCACTTTAATCCTCTGTTTGTGATCTGCATTGCAATCACACTCTACAGGGGTTTTTGGACAGGTGCTGTGTCTGGCTATATTGTACTGTTACGCCCTAGAGCTACATTCTCCAATAATGTCTGCGTCACAGGGCGGGAGATCTGTGGCTGATCCTGCATCATGCAGTGCTGATGCCGTGGATGTATCTGAGGAAAATATTCCAGCTGAGGGTCCAGGTATTGGAGGTTCTGTACCCCTCGGTCAGCCTGCAGCACCGGTGGCACACCAAGACCCACCTTGGGCTGTTTTTTTCTAATTTACTGACTACACTAGTAACGAGACTTGCACCCCCTGTGGGACCTCCTGTACCTGTACAATGACATATTGGTGGAAATTTACTAAGCTCCCGATTTTGACCGAGATGGTGTTTTTTTCTTCAAAGTGTCATCTCGGGAATTTACTAAACTCAAATCACGGCAGTGATGAGGGCATTCGTATTTTTTTGGAACTCAAAGAAAAAAATTACGAATGAATACACCATCGGTCAAATACGCCTGTTATTTGGTAGAACTCGGTAATTTACTAAAAAGTGTAATTCACAAACACTGCCGGCAATAGCCAAACACTGCCGTGAAAAAATACAAATCGTAAAAAAATGCTAAAATAAAACAGACCTGCTTTTTTTTACCGTGTTCTGATAGGCATGCACGGATCCATGAGATCCGTGCATGTTTATCAGTGGGAAGGGGTGGGAAAGTGTTAAATTTGTTTGAAAAAAATGCGTGGGGTCCCCCCTCCAAAGCAAAACCAGCCTCGGGCTCTTTGAGCCGGTCCTGGTTCACAAAATATGTGGAACAAAATGACCGGGGTTCCCCCATATTTCATAAACCAGCACCGGGCTCTGCGCCTGGTCCTGGTTCCAAAAATACGGGGGACAAAAAGCGTAGGGGTCCCCCGTATTTTTGAAACCAGCAGCGGGCTCCACTAGCCAGGTACATAATGCCACAGCCGGGGGACACTTTTATATTGGTCCCTGCGGCCCTGGCATTACATACCCAACTAGTCACCCCTGGCCGGGGTACCCTGGAGGAGTGGGAACCCCTTAAATCAAGGGGTCCCCCCCTCCAGCCACCCAAGGGCCAGGGGTGAAGCCCGAGGCTGTCCCCCCATCCAAGGGCGGCGGATGGGGGGCTGATAGCCTTTTTGTAAAAATGTGAATATTGGCCCTCATTCCGAGTTGATCGGTCGCAAGGCGAATTTAGCAGAGTTACACACGCTAAGCCGCCGCCTACTGGGAGTGAATCTTAGCTTCTTAAAATTGCGACCGATGTATTCGCAATATTGCGATTACTAACTACTTAGCAGTTTCAGAGTAGCTCCAGACTTACTCTGCCTGTGCGATCAGTTCAGTGCTTGTCGTTCCTGGTTGACGTCACAAACACACCCAGCGTTCGCCCAGGCACTCCCACCGTTTCTCCGGCCACTCCTGCGTTTTTTCCGGAAACGGTAGCGTTTTCAGCCACACGCCCCTGAAACGCCGTGTTTCCGCCCAGTAACACCCATTTCCTGTCAATCACATTACGATCGCCGGAGCGAAGAAAAAGCCGTGAGTAAAAATACTTTCTTCATAGTAAAGTTACTTGGCGCAGTCGCAGTGCGAACTTTGCGCATGCGTACTAAGCGGATTTTCACTGCGATGCGATGAAAAAGAACGAGCGAACAACTCGGAATGAGGGCCCTTGTTTTTAGTAGCAGTACTACAAGTCCCAGCAAGCCTTCCCCGCAAGCTGGTACTTGGAGAACCACAAGTACCAGCATGCGGTGGAAAACCGGGCCCGCTGGTACCTGTAGTACTACTACTAAAAAAATACCCCAATCTAAACAGGAGACACACTCCTTGAAAGTATAAGTTTATTACATACATGCACACCTACATACATACATACTTACCTATGTTCACACGAGGGTCGGTCCTCTTCTCCATGTAGAATCCATGGGGTACCTGTGGAAAAAATTATACTCGCATAATCCAGTGTAGATCGGTCCTCTTCTGTTCTTTGTATAATCCACGTACTTTGCAAAATAAAAAAATGGACACCCGACCACGCACTGAAAGGGGCCCCATGTTTTCACATGGGACCCCTTTCCCCGAATGCCAGGACCCCCCCTGACTCCTGTCTAAGGGGGTTCCTTCAGCCAATCAGGGAGCGCCACGTCGTGGCACCCTCCTGATTGGCTGTGTGCTCCTGTAGTGTATGTCAGGCAGCACACGGCAGTGATACAATGTAGCGCCTATGCGCTCCATTGTAACCAATGGTGGGAACTTGGCGGTCAGCGGTGAGGTTACTTTCGGTCAACCGCTGACCGCCAAGTTCCCACCATTAGTTACAATGGAGCGCATAGGCGCTACATTGTATCACTGCCATGTGCTGCCTGACAGACACTACTGGAGCACACAGCCAATCAGGTGGGTGCCACGACGTGGCGCTCCCTGATTGGCTGAAGGAACCCCCTTAGACAGGAGTCAGGGGGGGTCCTGGCATTCGGGGAAAGGGGTCCCATGTGAAAACATGGGGCCCCTTTCAGTGCGTGGTCGGGTGTCCGTTTTTTTATTTTGCAAAGTACGTGGATTATACAAAGAACAGAAGAGGACCGATCTACACTGGATTATGTGAGTATAATTTTTTCCTCAGGTACCCCATGGATTCTACATGGAGAAGAGGACCGACCCTTGTGTGAACATAGGTAAGTATGTATGTATGTAGGTGTGCATGTATGTAATAAACTTATACTTTCAAGGTGTGTGTCTCCTGTTTTTATTGGGGTATTTTTTTAGTAGTAGTACTACATTTACCAGCGGGCCCGGTTTTCCACCTCATGCTGGTACTTGTGGTTCTCCAAGTACCAGCTTGCGGGGGAGGCTTGCTGGGACTTGTAGTACTGCTACTAAAAACAATATTCACATTTTTACAAAAAGGCTATCAGCCCCCCATCCGCCGCCCTTGGATGGGGGGGACAGCCTCGGGCTTCACCCCTGGCCCTTGGGTGGCTGGAGGGGGGGGACCCCTTGATTCAAGGGGTTCCCACTCCTCCAGGGTACCCCGGCCAGGGGTGACTAGTTGGGTATGTAATGCCAGGGCCGCAGGGACCAATATAAAAGTGTCCCCCGGCTGTGGCATTATGTACCTGGCTAGTGGAGCCGGTGCTGGTTTCAAAAATACGGGGGACCCCTATGCTTTTTGTCCCCCGTATTTTTGGAACCAGGACCAGGCGCAGAGCCCGGTGCTGGTTTATGAAATATGGGGGAACCCCGGTCATTTTGTTCCACATATTTTGTGCACCAGGACCGGCTCAAAGAGCCCGAGGCTGGTTTTGTTTAGGGGGGGGACCCCACGCATTTTTTTTTTTTGAATTTTAACAATGTTCTTTTTATTACAAAATGTGCACAATGAAGCCCAGCACGGATCTCACAGATCCGGCCGAGATTCATTGTGTTAATGTCGGCAGTGTTTTACAATTCACTCCAGTAAAACACTGCCAAAAAATACGAATGACATCGACATCGGAAAATACGAAAATGCAGAATACGACAGCTTAGTAAATTAGTCGTAATAAATTCAAAAAATTGCAATTTTACACTTTCGATGTCATTCGTGTTTGAACTTTAACCTCATTCGGAAAAATACAAATTTTAGTAAATTTACCCCATTGTCCCTGTTGTAAATCCACCATGGGTGGATTCACTGTCGACTCAGTTACAGCAGTTAAACAAAAGCCTTCCCCCTGCCCCCCTAGGACCAAAGGGCCATCTAAGCGGGCCATTTCTTCCTCACAATCCACGCATGTTTCGGATACTTCATCCGATGAAGATGGCGTATATACTGACCCATCAGACACTGATGCAGATGCTTCTGATGGGAAATCTACAACATAGGTGGATGTTCCTGACCCGTTGGAGGCTATCAAACTGATTCTTCAGATAGATGATGAAGCTGAACCTCCAGATACGTCTAAGAAACCTGATAAGTTCAAATGTCAGAAGGTTACTAAATTAGTTTAGCCACATTCCAAACGTTTAGTTGACATAAGTCAGGAATCCTGGGAGTCTCTAGGAAAGAAATTCTCCCTGTCTAAAAAGATGCTATCTCGTTATCCCCTCACTGCAGAGTTAAGTAAAAATAGGGAAACACTGCCACCAGTGGACTCACATGTCGCACGTCTGGTGGTGTCTTCTACTCTGCCTGTCACTACCGTCACCTATCCAAAGGAACTGACGGATAAGCGTGTGGAGGATTACTTGAAGTCTATTTACACTCTTGCGGGTGCTGTGCATAGACCTACTATAGTGGCATCTTGGGCAGCAAAAACTATTGAAGCCTGGGTTCAAGAAGTTGAAGCGGAGCTACCTACTAATTTTTCTGATAATGCCAGACAGTGTCTTTCATATATTACCACAGCCCCTCATTACATTCAGGAGGCAGCCTCTGATGCCGGTGTCCTGGCAGCCAAAGCATCTACTACGTCCATTCTGGCTCGCCAGATTTTGTGGTTACGGTCCTGGTCTGTGGATCTGGACTCTAAAAAGACCTTGGAGGTGATCCCTTTTAAGGGAAACATCCTTTTTGGGGAAGATCTGAACAAGATTGTTGCTGACTTAGTGTCTGCTAAAACTGCATGTCTGCTGAGTACTAAGCCTTCAACTCCGAAGGGTGAAAGTACCACCTTTCGTTCCTTTCGACCTTCAAGTAAAGCAAAGGGTCAGGCGAACCCGAAACAGGCTTGCACTTCCAAAACCTCTAAGCCCAAACCTAAACGTTCTTGGGCTGCCCCTCAGCCTGCTTCCAAACCAGACAAGCCTGCTGCATGACGGGGCGGGCCTCCCCCTGGAGGACCTCAGGGTGGGCGGCCGACTTCTGTGGTTCGCCCAGGTATGGTTACAGACAACTTCAGATGCCTGGGTGAGGGAAGTCGTCACTCACGGATACACCCCCTCACCAAGAAACGTCCCCATCAGTTTTGAGTGACAAATCTCCATTCGGATCTGTTGAAAGCAAAAACTCTACATTTGGTGGTACAGTCCCTCCTGGACACAGGAGTGATAGTGCCAGTGCCTCTGGCTCAGAGAGGCAGGGGGTACTATTCAATGCTGTTCCTAGTTCCGAAACCGAATGGATCCTCACGGCCCATTCTCAACCTCAAGTCTTTGAACAAATTTGTGAAGGTATCCAAATTCCGTATGGAAACTCTTTGCTCTATTGTTCTGGCCTTGGAGCCCAAGGATTATATGGTATCCCTGCACGTACAGGATGCTTACCTACATATACCTATTGCCATGTCGCATCAGCAATATCTGCGGTTTGCTATTGGCAACCTACATTAACAATTCCAGGCCTTGCCTTTTGGACTGACCATGGCTCTGCAAATCTTCACCAAGGTCATGGCGGTCATGACGGCCCTTCTCCACCGTCAAGGTATCAGGATCCTGCCGTATCTGGACAACTTGTTGATCCTGGCGAACGCCCCAGAGGTTCTCCTCCATCATCTGGAACTTCCGGTCCAATTCCTGCAAGCCCACGGGTGGCTCATCAGTTGGAAGAAATCCTTGCTGGTTCCTGCTCAGAGCATGGTACGCCTGGGGACGTTACTGGACACACACAACCAACTGTTGTTCTCTCCGGAGAAAATCTTGAAACTTCAGAACAGGATACGATGCTTCCTCTCTCGCCCTCATGTGTTGATACACTCGGCGATGCAAGTACTAGGCCTCATTGTGTCGGCTTTTGACATGGTAGAGTATGCTCAATTTCATTCTCGCCCTCTGCAGCGGTTAATCCTTTCCAAGAGGGATGGCCTGCCTCACCGGATCAGGTCCCACATGATTTCCTTGACTCCGGAAGTTCATCTGTCTCTGAGCTGGTGGCTCCAGGACCAACGATTGAGCAGTGATCGTCCCTTCTGGATCTCCAAATGGGTCCTCCTAACGATGGATGCCAGTCTGCGGGGTTGGGGTGCGGTGTTGGAGCAACACTCTCTTCAGGGTCGGTGGACCAGGGAGGAATCTCTCCTTCCGATAAACATTCTGGAGTTGTGAGCAGTGTTCAATGCCCTAAAACTGGCCCTGCCTCTGGTACAGAACAGGCCTGTTCAAGTACAGTCAGAAAACACCACCACGGTGGCGTACATAAATCATCAAGATGGCACCCAAAGCCGCATGGCAATGATGGAAGTGTCAAAAATTCTTCTATGTGTGGAACCCCATCTGCCAGCTATATCGTCAGTGTTCATTCCGGGGGTCCTCAACTGGGAAGCGGACTTCCTCAGTCGTCTGGACATACACGGCGGAGAGTGGAGCCTTCATCCGGAAGTCTTTCAACTTCTAGTGAACAAGTGGGGCCTACCAGATGTAGACCTGATGGCGACTCGACACAATCACAAGGTTCCGGTCTTTGGAGCAAGGACAAGGAATCCTCAAGCAGCGTTCGTGGATGCCCTGGGAATTCCATGGAACTTTCGGCTGCCATACGTGTTCCCTCCAGATTCAGTCCTGCCCAGGGTAATAAGGAAGTTCAAGCAAGAAGGAGACTTACTACTTCTAATTTCTCCAGCGTGGCCCAGACTGCATTGGTTCTCAGACCTGCAGAGTCTCTCGATAGAGCGTCCTCTTCTAAATCCGTAAGGCCCAGACCTCCTCGTTCAGGGCCCTTGTGTCTACCAGGATCTGGCCCGACTGGCTTTGACGTTGTGGCTCTCGAAGCTTCAGTTCTGAGGGCCAAGGGATTTTCTGAGGCGGTCATTCAAACTATGTTGAAAGCCCGTAAACCGGCTTCGGCTTGGATTTATTATAGGGTCTGAAATTCTTACTTCACCTGGTGTGTGGCTAAGAATTATGATGCGTACAAGTTCAGTACTACCAAACTTTTGACTTTTCTGCAACAGGGCCTGGACTTAGGCCTTCGTCTGGCCTACCTCAAGGTTAATATTTCGGCCTTGTCGGTGTGGTTTCATAGAAAATTTGCGACTCTGCCTGACGTGCATACTTTCACTCAGGGTGTTTTACGGATTCAACCTCCCTATGTTCCTCCTGTGGCTCCTTGGGATTTGTCAGTTGTTCTGGATGCCCTACAAGAGTCTCCGTTTGAACCTCTTGAGTCTGTAGACCTTAACTGACTTACACTTAAGGTCTTATTTTTGCTGGCTATTGCCTCTGCTAGAAGGGTTTCAGACTTGGGTGCCTTATCCTGTCGGTCACCCTTTCTGATTTTTCACCGTGACCGTGCAGTTCTTAGAACTTGCCCTGGTTATCTACCTAAGGTGGTGTCGTCTTTCCACCTTAGCCAAGAGATTGTTGTTCCGGCCTTTATCTCTCCTGGTTTGTCCTCCAAAGAACGGTCTTTGGATGTGGTACGGGCTCTCCGTATATATGTGAAGAGTACCGTCTCTCTTAGGAGGTCTGATTCTCTGTCTGTCCTTTTTGGTTTTCACAAACATGGCTGGCCTGCGAATAAGCCAGATGGATTAGAATGGTGATTGCACAAGCTTATGTACAGGCTGGACTTCAAGCTCCTGCTACTATCAAAGCCCGTTCTACTCGATCCGTTGGACCTTCTTGGGTGGCCTGCCGTGGCGCGTCCCTGGAACAATTGTGCAAGGCGGCTACGTGGTTCTCAGTGAAAACCTTCATCAGGTTTTATGCTTTTGATACTTTCGCCTCCCAGGATGCTTCCTTTGGACGCCGGGTTATTGTGCCCGCTACAGTGCATCCCCTCCCATGAGGAACTGCTTTAGGACATCCCCGATGTTATTCCCTGTGGAATACCAGTGTACCGCACTGCAGAAATGGAGATTAATGGTAAGACTTACCTTTGTTAAATCTCTTTCTGCGAGGTACACTGGATTCCACAGGGCGCCCACCCTGACACACTTAGCTTCTCTGGGTTTGTACGGCATTAGCTGCTGGTACCTTCTCCTGTCGTGAGAATGTGGTTATCTGTGGCTACTAACTACTGTCGTCTCTTATACCTGCTACTGCATTGGACTGGTTAACAAAAGGCGGTGCAGTGCATCCTGGGAACAGTCAAAGCTTTAGCCTGTTGGTGCCTCAGATCAAGATCCAACTCTACACCCCGATGTTATTTCCTGTGGAATCCAGTGTACCTCGCAGAAAGAGATTTAACAATGGTAAGTCTTACCATAAATCTCCTTTTCTCAAACACCTTGTGAAAAGGATGGCTAGAATCTCTAAGATTCGTAAAGATCTCAAATCAAACTCTAGATTCATAAAGATCACGAATGGTTGGCAACCGTACTCCAATGATCTTACCGGCATTCCTTACCGTGCGTTCCAAAGCACTCCGCTCACTTGCGGTGCAGCTGCCATACCAGATTGTAATATTAAAAGACAAGATGCGCTCAATAGAGCTTCTATAAAAATTTAGCATAGTCAATTTGCTCACCCCCACAGCCTTTAGATGCCTCAAGAAAAAGAAACGCTGCTGTACTTTCTTCATTAAACACAGTGAGTTTGCCGACCAAGTCATGTCCGAGGAAACCGAAGTACCTAAAAACCCGAATGAGTCAACAACCTCAACATCCATTCAGACAGCCATTTCAGAGCCCCTTCAGCACCGCTGGAGCAATAAAGCTACAGCAGCTCTCCAGATGTACTCTACAACAGTCAGAGCAAGGTTTAACTGTGGACCCACCGGGGACCCCTAGAACCTTGGGGTCTGGTACATCTGTGTCTCTAGTCACTCCTGTCACCATGCCTGAGCATATGGGAAACTATAGACTAGATAAAATGGCGGTGGAGCCACAATGTATGGCCCAGCATAATCCCAATATGTCATGGGGCTAGAGATGGGTCTGGGGCCAAGAGTGTGGGTTGAAGTTGGTAGGCAAAGTATGGTATACTCACCAGGAAATAGGCCACATGCCTGGCTCTAACTTGTGATAATAGGTCCATGTGGCCTGCAATGATGAGTTGGGCATGCCTCCCCCCATCTACTTGGTATGGACATTTTTAATGAAATGGTGTGAGAGCCCTGCCACCAGTCCTTTCCTTACCCTGCTACCTCTAGTGTTTTGATATTAATGTTGTATGTAAATAAATAAAACTGTGACCGATTTTGCCCATCACACGTTTGAATTCAGTTGAGTAGCATAAGGTGAAAAGGGGGTGCCAGATAGTCAACCTCTACCCCTTATGAGCATTTGGCTTGAGCATAGTAGATTCAGTTGTTTGGAGTACTCCGGAAGATGCACTCATGTGCCATATTTTATTACACAGAATTGGCTGCCAAGAGTGTCAGAGACCAGGGCTTACTTCCGGTGTCAGGGTCCAGGGCTTGCCTGTTCGGTTGCTGGCGGTGTTGCGGCGGCAGGGAATTGGCCGTGGCCGAAGTGTGACGCAGCGGGTCTGGCGGCAGTGACTGGTGACTAGGCAGGTGATGGAGTGTGCCCTTGTGTGTCTGCTGTACTGGGGGTCGCCATGTTGGAGACCAAACTTCTCTGTAGCCAATGGTTCGGCTCTGTGGTTTTATTCAGCCAATCCCAGGCAGCTTCCTCTTTTTTAAAAGGGGTCAACACAGCCAGTGCTTCAAGTTACTGCCAAGAGCAGAAGCTCCAGCTCTGTGCTCCCTCAGAAAATTCCTTGGTTGTTTCTCATGCTCCATGGGTCTCCAGCTCTGGTCTCCAAGTCTTGCCTGTAACCTGCCGCTGAACTCTTGCCGGCCGTCCTTCCAGTTCCATCAACCGCAGCTGACCGCCCATCGAGCAGTGGCCTCAGGTACTCTGTGACTGTAGAGGGGTTCCTGGGTCTGCAGCAGTGCTCGTCAGCCACATCAGCCAAGTATTCATTCTTCACTATTAATTCTTCAGTGTTCTTCAGCCACATTTGCCAAGCAAATATAACATGTGCTGAGAGAGAGTTAGATTTGGGTGGGGTGTGTTCAAACTGAAATCTAAATTGCAGTGTAAAAATATAGCAGGCAGTATTTACTCCGCACAGAAACAAAATAACCCACCCAAATCTAACTCTCTCTGCAAATGTTATATCTGCCACACCTGCAGTGCACATGGTTTTGCCCAACTGCTAACAAATGTGCTGCTGCGATCAACTCTGAATTACCCCCATAGTTTGATGCATATGCAGGTGAGAACCTGACCATTTGTCCAACAGATCCAGTTGGAATGGTTGTGCATGAAACCTGCAGTACTGTATTGCCTCGTAAGAGGCCCAGCAAGGGATTGCAAGGAAGAATTGAGATCTTGCGTGGTTTTAATACCAAGCGGACCATAGACTGAATAGTCAAGGCTTTGTCCATTGGAAGGTAAACCTTCTGAGACACCGTATCCAGGAACAGTCCCAGGAACTGAATTCTCTGCAATGGTTCCAGGTGAGCTTTTTTAAAAATGAGGACCCATCCGTGATCCGTAAGCAGATGAGTAGTCAAGTTGATGCAGCGCAGCAGTTGTTCCCGAGGCATCAGGAGATCGTCCAAGTATGGGATTATGTTGACACCCATCATGCGCAATTGCAGCATTATCTCTGCCATGACCATCGTGAATACCCTTGGGGCTATAGAGAGACCGAAGGGTAAGGCCTGAAACTGGAGGTGTTCATCCAGTACCGTGAACCGTAGGAACGCCTGGTGAGGTGGCCATATTGGGATATGCAGGTATGCATCCTTGACCGCTAGGGAGACCAGGAACTCCCCCCTCCTCCAGACTTGCTATCACTGCTCTCAGTGATTCCATATTGAATTTGAACACTCGAAGATAAGGGTTCAGGGATTTGAGGTTCAGGATCGGCCATACAGAACCGTCCGGTTTGAATAAAACCCCCTTTGTGTAGAGTTGAGGAGGTGCTGGACAAAAACTCCTGTTTAAAACAGTTTTTGAACTGCCTTTTGCTATAGGTGGAGCTGGTAAGCCCGACCTGAAGAATCTGAGAGGGAGGGAGTTCCTGGAATTCCTGCCGGTACCCTTGGGATACAAGATCTCTCACCCAAGGATCCCAGCAGGACTCTGCCCAAATGTGGGCGAAGTGTTGAATGCAAGCACCTACCTGAAAATCGCCTTGCTGCTGGGGCCACGCGTCATGCGGAGGGCTTTGTGGAAGAGGATCCAGAGGCCAGGTCCGAAGTTCCAGCAGCTTCTGGTTTACGGGACTTACCGCAAGTTCCTCTAGCAGCATTGGAGGTACCTCTGGCTCTGCCCCTAAATCTGGCCACACGAAAGGACTGCACAGACGGCCCAGGATAGGGACGTCTTGCAGGTGGCGGAGCAGACGGCAGATATGTAGATTTACCTGCAGTCACCTGAGAAATCCACTTGTTCAGTTGTTCCCCAAACAAGGCATCAGAATCTGACCAGTGTCGCAGCCATAGAGCTCTGCAAGCCGATACCGCCATAGCCGAGGTACGGCCATTAATGATACACAGTTCCTTAACAGTCTCACTCATGAAGTTCACAGCATCTTGGATATGTTGAAGTAACGTAACTATCTCCTCCTGAGTTAGTGTATGCAACCCAATTAAAATGACATCAGACCATTTGACCATGGCTCTGGAAATCCAGCCACTATGGTAGGGAGTTGGACTACACCTGCAGCAGAATAAATAGACTTAAGAGTGGTTTCCATTTTGCGATCAGCAGGCTCTTTGAGAGAAATAGCCCACGGTACAGGTAGTACAATTTTACGTGGAAGCCGGGACACAGACGTATCCACTATTGGGGGGTTTTCCTAGATTTTCCTATCCTCTATAGCAGGGGTGTCAAAGACAAGGCCTGCGGGCCAAATCCGGCCCGCCAGACCTCGTCTGATGGCCCGCGGTGCCGCCGCCATGAAACCCCCTTCTCCCGAGTGCCCAGCTCGGGGGGGGGCGGGGTTTCGCGGAATGACGCGATTGCGTCGTGACGTCACGGCGCAAACGCGTCATTCAACGAAACCCCGTCGGAGGAGGGAGAAGGGAGACGCGCAGACGAGGAGGGAGAGGCGGCTGAAGAGCGGCGAGAACCGCTTCAAATGTAAGTCAGCCCCTCTCCCTTCCTCTCTTTCTCTCTCTCTCCCTCCTTCCACCACCTGCCGCAATGTGTAAAATGGGGACCTGTACCTGCCGCTATGTGTAAAATGGGGACCTGTGCATGCCACAATGTGTAAAATGGGGACCTGTGCCTGCCACAATGTGTAAAATGGGGACCTGTACCTGCCGCTATGTGTAAAATGGGGACCTGTGCCTGCCACAATGTGTAAAATGGGGACCTGTACCTGCCGCTATGTGTAAAATGGGGACCTGTGCCTGCCACAATGTGTAAAATGGGGACCTGTGCCTGCCACAATGTGTAAAATGGGGACCTGTACCTGCCGCTATGTGTAAAATGGGGACCTGTGCCTGCCACAATGTGTAAAATGGGGACCTGTGCCTGCCACAATGTGTAAAATGGGGACCTGTACCTGCCGCTATGTGTAAAATGGGGACCTGTGCCTGCCACAATGTGTAAAATGGGGACCTGTGCCTGCCACAATGTGTAAAATGGGGACCTGTGCCTGCCACAATGTGTAAAATGGGGACCTGTGCCTGCCACAATGTGTAAAATGGGGACCTGTACCTGCCGCTATGTGTAAAATGGGGACCTGTGCCTGCCACAATGTGTAAAATGGGGACCTGTGCCTGCCACAATGTGTAAAATGGGGACCTGTACCTGCCGCTATGTGTAAAATGGGGACCTGTGCCTGCCACAATGTGTAAAATGGGGACCTGTGCCTGCCACAATGTGTAAAATGGGGACCTGTACCTGCCGCTATGTGTAAAATGGGGACCTGTGCCTGCCACAATGTGTAAAATGGGGACCTGTGCCTGCCACAATGTGTAAAATGGGGACCTGTGCCTGCCACAATGTGTAAAATGGGGACCTGTGCCTGCCACAATGTGTAAAATGGGGACCTGTGCACTATAAAAGGGGGCACATGGCTGGGCACTATAAAAGGGGGCACATGGCTGGGCACTTTAAAAGGGGGCAGATGGCTGGGCACATATAAGGCAGGTGGAGCGGTAAATTTTGGATAGACCTACAGATACAACCGGCCCTTTGATGGGGACCAAACTGCTGATGCGGCCCCCGATGAATTTGAGTTTGACACCCCTGCTCTATAGGAAATGGGAAGGAATTTAGTATCCGTTTAGGAGTGATACATTTTTTATCAGGATTTAACCACACAGCCTTTGCCAGAGAATCTAATTCCTTAGAAACTGGGAAAGTTGCAGAGGATTTTGGATTTACATTAAAATGCAATTCTTCTGTAGGTTCTGCTTCCTTGTTTGGAATATTGAGAACCAGCCTAATAGCAAACATTAGGGCCTCAACTCCTGGGGACAGAGAATTATACTCTACCTCCCCTAATTCATCCTCATCTAATTCTGGTAATTCAGAATCAGAGTCAGACTGCAGTATCTGTGGGAGAGTGCGTTTGGGAGAGACCAACTGGATGGGGGGTGGGAGGTGTTGGGGGGGCTGTGGAGCCTGTCTGTGGTCAGTAGTGGTTAACATGAATGTGTCAATAGACTGTTTCAGGGTTTGCCTCTCCTGTTTAGCCATAGATAACTCTGAATTTATGTTTGTAATCATATTTTTAAAGGAATCCAGCCACTCAGGTTCCTTTCCATCACTACCCTGTGAGGGTAGTGAACATTGGGTACACATTAGAGACCCTTGTGAGGAAGGTGTAAACCTAGAGATGTGCGGCGGGTACTTTTCGTGTTTTGTGTTTTGGTTCTAATTCCACTTTCATGTTTTGGTTTTGGCTTGGTTTTGCCAAAACCACCCTTTCGTGTTTTGGATTTGGTATTGGATCTGGAAGATTTTTGAAAAAAACATAAAAACAGCTAAAATCACAGAATTTGGGGGTAATTTTGCTCCTACGGTATTATTAACCTCAATAACAATCATTTCCACTCATTTCCAGTGTATTCTGAACACCTCACACCTCACAATATTGTTTTTAGGCCTAAAAGTTGCACCGAGGTGGCTGTATGACTAAGCTAAGCGACACAAGTGTGCGGCACAAACACCTGGCCCATCTAGGAGTGGCACTGCAGTTGCAGACAAGATGGCACTATTCAAAAACTAGTCCCCAAACAGCACATGATGCAAAGAAGAAAAAGAGGTGCAATGAGGTAGCTGAATGACTAAGCTAAGCGACACAAATGTGCGGCACAAACACCTGGCCCATCTAGGAGTGGCACTGCAGTGGCTGACAGGATGGCAGATTTAAAAAATAGGCCCTAAACAGCACATGATGCAAAGAAGAAAAAGAGGTACAATGAGGTAGCTGGATGGCCAAGCTAAGCGACACAAGTGTGCGGCACAAACACCTGGCCCATCTATCAGTGGCACTGCAGTGGCAGACAGGATGGCAGATTTAAAAAATAGGCCCTAAACAGCACATGATGCAAAAAAGAAAGAGGATACAATGAGGTAGCTGGATGGCCAAGCTAAGCGACACAAGTGTGCGGCACAAACACCTGGCCCATCTAGGAGTGGCACTGCAGTTACAGACAGGATGGCACTTAAAAAAACTAGTCCCCAAACAGCACATGATGCAAAGAAGAAAAAGAGGTGCAAGATGGAATTGTCCTTGGGCCCTCCCGCCCCTCCCGCCCACCTACGCCGATCGCTGACAAGGTTACCGGCTGCACTAAACACTCTTTCAGAGTACACACTGGAGAGGAGGCAACTTAGGTAAAATAAAGCCAGTTTGTGCAAGGGCCTCCAACTTGCCTCTTTTTTCTGCCAGTATACATACAGACTGTCTAACATGCCTACTTCAATGCTGTCACTCATATAATCCTCCACTATTCTTTCAATGGTGACAGAATCATATGCAGTGACAGTAGACGTCAGTAATCGCTGGCAGGTCCTTCAGTCTGGACCAGATGTCAGCTTTCGCTCCTGACTGCCCTGCAAAACCGTCAGTGAGTGGGCTAGGAAATCTTATCCTTTTCCTTGCAGCCACTGTGGCGGGAGAAATTGAAGTATGAGCTGTTGATGGGTCACGTTCCGCTTGACTTGACAATTTACTAACCAGCAGGTCTTTGCACCTCTGCAGACTTGTGTCTGCTGGAAAGAGAGATAAAACATAGGCTTTAAACCTAGGATCGAGCACGGTGGCCAAAATGTAGTGCTTTGATTTCAACAGATTGGCAACCCTTGATTCCTGGCAAAGTGAATGAAGGGCTCCATCCACAAGTCCCACATACTTTGCGGAATCGCTCCGTCTTAGCTCCTAATTCAATTTCTCCAGCTGCTTCTGCAAAAGCCTGATGAGGGGAATGACCTGACTCAAGCTGGCAGTGTCTGAACTGACTTCACGTGTGGCAAGTTCGAAGGGTTGGAAAACCTTGCACAAGACGGAAATCATTCTCCACTGCGCTTGAGTCAGGTGCATTACCCCTCCTTTGCCTATATCGTAGGTGGCTATATAGGCTTGAATGGCCTTTGCTGCTCCACCATCCTCTGAAGCATATAGGGGTATATGCAATTCACGGCGAATCGCGGCAAATTATCGCCGTTTTTAAATTCGACACAATTCGACAGGTGAATTCCGGCAGGTGGCTGCCGGAATTCACCATATTCAATGCAAAACGGATTCGACAGTCCCGCGGGCGAAAATCGGCCGATTTGGCGGATTTTGCCGCGATTTTAAAAAACGGGGAAAAACGGGAAAAAAACAAAAAAAAAATGGCGTGGGGTCCCCCCTCCAAAGCATAACCAGCCTCGGGCTCTTCGAGCTGGTCCTGGTTCTAAAAATGCGGGGAAAAATTGGGCAGGGATCCCCCGTATTTTTAAAACCAGCACCGGGCTCTGCGCCTGGTGCTGGTGCCAAAAATACGGGGGACAAAAAGAGTAGGGGTCCCCCGTATTTTTAACACCAGCATCGGGCTCCACTAGCTGGACAGATAATGCCACAGCCGGGGGTCACTTTTATGCCGTGCCCTGCGGCCGTGGCATTAACTACCCAACTAGTCAACCCTGGCCGGGGTACCCTGGGGGAGTGGGGACCCCTTCAATCAAGGGGTCCCCCCCCCCAGCCACCCAAGGGCCAGGGGTGAAGCCCGAGGCTGTCCCCCCCCATCCAATGGGCTGCGGATGGGGGGGCTGATAGCCTTTTGTGATAATGAAAAGATATTGTTTTTTCCAGCAGTACTACAAGTCCCAGCAAGCCTCCCCCGCAAGCTGGTACTTGGAGAACCACAAGTACCAGCATGCGGGAGAAAAACGGGCCCGCTGGTACCTGTAGTTCTACTGGGGAAAAAATACCCAAATAAAAACAGGACACACACACCGTGACAAGTACAACTTTATTACATACTGCCGACACACACATACTTACCTATGTCCCTTACCTAGGTCCCTTCAGCCAATCAGGAAGCGCTACTTCCGTGGCGCTCACCTGATTGGCTGTGCGCTGTCTGAGCTGTCAGACAGCGCATCGCAAAGCCGCTCCATTAGTTTCAATGGTGGGAACTTTGCCGTCAGCGGTGGGGTTACCCGCGGTCAGCCGCTGACCGGCGGGTGACCTCACCGCTAGCCGCTAAGTTCCCACCATTGAATATAATGGACGGGGCTGTGCGATGCGCTGTCTGAGTTCAGACAGCGCACAGCCAATCAGGTGAGCGCAACGAAGTTGCGCTTCCTGATTGGCTTTAGAGACCTTTGTGTGACAGCTGTCACTGACAGGTCTCATTCGTGGAAAGGGGTCTGATGTGTCAGCATGGGACCCCTTTCAGTCCGGTGGTCCGTGTGTTCGTTTTCTTTTTTTGCCAAGTCCGTGGATTTATCTCTGGACCCTGGCTGAGGTGAGTATATTGATCTTTTCTTTTCAGGTATCCGTGGATTCTACATGGAGAAGAGGACCGATGTCGGCGTGTGAACATAGGTAAGTATGTGTGTGTCGGCAGTGTGTAATAAAGTTTTACTTGTCACGGTGTCTGTGTACTGTTTTTATTTGGGTATTTTTTTCCCAGTAGTACTACAGGTACCAGCGGGCCCGTTTTTCTCCCGCATGCTGGTACTTGTGGTTCTCCAAGTACCAGCTTGCGGGGGAGGCTTGCTGGGACTTGTAGTACTGCTGGAAAAAACAATATTCTTTTCATTTTACTCAAGGCTATCAGCCTCCCATCCGCAGCCCTTGGATGGGGGGGACAGCCTCGGGCTTCACCCCTGGCCCTTGGGTGGCTGGGGGGGGGGGACCCCTTGATTGAAGGGGTCCCCACTCCCCCAGGGTACCCCGGCCAGGGGTGACTAGTTGGATATTTAATGCCACGGCCGCAGGGCACTGTATAAAAGTGACCCCCGGCTGTGGCATTATCTGTCCAGCTAGTGGAGCCCGATGCTGGTGTATAAAATACGGGGGACCCCTGCTCGTTTTGTCCCCCGTATTTTTTTGCACCAGCACCAGGCGCAGAGCCCGGTGCTGGTTTTAAAAATACGGGGGATCCCCTGTCAATTTTTTCCCCGCATTTTTAGAACCAGGACCAGCTCGAAGAGCCGAGGCTGGTTATGCTTTGGAGGGGGGACCCCACGCCATTTTTTTTAAGGATTTTACCGTTCCAGCAATAAATAAATAAAAATAATAATAATATTTTAAAAAATATATAAATAATATTTGTGCCTCTAAAAAAAAAAAAAAAAAGTACCTAATCCCTTCTAATATAAATAGATATGCTATTCCTAAAAAAAAAAAACACCAAAAGAAACATGTTTAAAATTATTTTTATTGTTTTCACCCTCCAAAGTGTGGCGGATTGAAAAAGACGAATTTACTGTCTAAAAGCACTGCTGTCGAATTTCCAAACTTGAATTGAATATGCTTTTGTCGAATTGCAGCACTTGTATCATTGCAGAAAAGTCGAATTTGCAAAAATTCGAATTTCAAAAAGTCGAATTTTGAAAGTCCGTTTTTTTGGACGGAAAGCACTGAATTGCATTGACGAATTTTTTTTTTTTGGCGAAAATGACCCGAAATTCGACAATTTCGGGAATTCGACCGCAATTGCATATACCCCATAGAGGCTTGAATTCCACCTCGTTACCACCTCTTGCTTCAGATGATGGCGGGGCAGGTTCAGGAGTGTTTGCTTGCGCTCCAGTCTTCGGCACACAGTGGCAGAATGCCGAAAGTGGCCCGCAATTTATCGGGCCACCGACAGCATCTCCTGCACACCCCTGTCATTTTTTAAAAAATTCTGCACCACCAAAATAATTGTATGTGCAAAACATGGGACATGCTGGAATTTGCCCAGATATAATGCACGCACAGTATTGGTGGCGTTGTCCGATATCACAAATCCCCAGGAGAGTCCAATTGGGTAAGCCATTCTGTGATGATGTCCCTCAGTTTCCGTAAGAGGTTGTCAGCTGTGTGCCTCTTAAGGAAAGCGGTGATACATAGCGTAGCCTGCCTAGGAACGAGTTGGCGTTTGTGAGATGCTGCTACTAGTGCCGCTGCTGTTGTTGCTGCGGGAGGCCATACAGCTACCCAGTGGGCTGTCACAGTCATATAGTCCTTAGTCTGCCCTGTTCCACTTGTCCACATGTCCATGGTTAAGTGGACACTGGATACAACTGCATTTTGTAGGACACTGGTGACTCTTTTTCTGACGTGTGTGTACATTCTCAGTATCGCCTGCCTAGAGAAGTGGAATCTAGATGAGATGAGACACAGTACCTCAAAAATTCTCTAAGTCCCACTGAACTAATGGCGGATACCGGAGGCATGTCTAACACCAACATAGCTGTCAAGGCCTCAGTTATCTGCTTTACAAAAGGATGACTGCTGTCATATTTCATCTTCCTCACAAAGGACTGTTGGACAGTCAATTGCTTACTGGAAGTAGTACAAGTGGTCTTCCGACTTCCCCTCTGGGATGACGATCCACTCCCAGCAGCAACAACAACAGCGGCAGCAACAGCAGGCGTACCACTCAAGGATCCTACGGAGGAATCCCAGTTAGGAGAGGACTCCTCAGTCTTGACAGTGACATGGCCTGCAGGACTACTGACGTTCCTGACTGAGGAGGACGTTGACGTTGAGGGAGTTGGTGGTGTGGCTTGCAGGAGCTTGGGTACAGGAGGAAGAAGGGATTTAGGTGTCAGTGGACTGCTTACGCTCTTACCCAAAGTTTCACAACTTGACACTGACGTCTGATGAATGCACAGCAGGTGATGTATAAGGGAGGATGTTCCTAGGTGGTTAACATCCTTACCCCTACTTATTACAGATTGACAGAGGCAACAGATGGCTTGACACCTGTTGTACGGATTTGTGGAGAAATAATTCCACACCGAAGAGGTGGCTTTTTTGGTAGTTTGCCCAGGCATCACAATGGGTTTCTTCGTCCCAAAGTCAGGTGTCTCCCCCGGTGCCTGACTTAAACCACATCACCATCAGAATCCTCATCGTCAACTTCCTCCTCAGCGCCATCAACACCCATATCCTCATAATGGTGTACTTCAACAATGACATCTTCAATTTGAATATCAGGAACTGGACTGTGGGTGCCCCTTCCAGCACTTGCAGGGGGCGTGCAAATGGTGGAAGGAGCCACCTCTTCCCGTCCAGTGTTGGGAAGGTCAGGCATCGCAACTGCCGACACACTTGGACTCTCCTTGGGGATTTGTGATACCATCTCAGAACGCACAGTTCTTTTCTGTGCTCTTTCCAGCTTAACTCTTTTAATTTTTCTAGCTGGAGGATGAGGGCTTCCATCGTCATGTGAAGCTGAACCACTAGCCATGAACATAGGCCAGTGCCTCAGCCGTTCCTTGCCACTCCGTGTCGAAAATGGCATAATATTGGCAAGTTACGTTTCCCCTCAGACAATTGAAATTTCTTTTTTTGGTTCTTTTTACTGAACTTTGGCTTTTTGGATTTGACATGCCCTCTACTATCACATTGGGCATCGGCCTTGGCAGACGACGTCGATGGCATTTCATTGTCTATGTCATGGCTAGTGGAAGCAGCTTCAGCACTAGGAGGAAGTGGTTCTTCTTGATCTTTCCCTATTTTATCCCCAAAATTTTTGTTCTCCATTATTTTTTGGGAGTTATATGAGACAATGGGGGTCATTCCGAGTTGATCGCTAGGTGAAAATGTTCGCTGCGCAGCGATGATGCAAAAAAATGGCACTTCTGCGCAAGCGTATGCAGCGTAATGCGCACGTGCGACGTACTTTCACAATGGCCGATGTAGTTTCACACAAGGTCTAGCAAAGCTTTTCAGTCACACTGCTGGCCGCAGAGTGATTGACATGAAGTGGGCGTTTCTGGGTGTCAATATAAAACGGATGGTTTGTAACCTAACTGCGCTCATCCCCTACAGTTCTGAATGATTGTAAAGGAATTCTAATTAAGTACACCGGGTAGTAGTTGGTCAAAATAATAAGTTTTACTATGATACTGATTGACCCAAAAAATAAAATGATTGTATTGACACACAGATATGCAGTAAAGTGAAAAAGGGAAAATATAATGAAACAAAATGAAATAAAATAAAATTTAAATTATAGGTAATGAAGTCCAATGGTGAGCACTTCAAGTAATTTCCTACAAATGCTCTGTCCTTGTACCACTAATGTTAATGGTAAATTCCTTATGGTATATAGCATAAATGAAGTGGCACACAAAATAATGGAACTGTAAATGGAAATTTGAGTCAAAAATGCTGTAAAGGCTTTCTTATGAGTCTATAATGCTCATGGGTATACAGGTATTCCTAGTCCTAACCGGACTGTGAAAGTTCTTTCAGTGTCTCTCCTTACAGTAGAGGATGGCGTCCCGTACCTCTGTAAGTGATAGCAGGTGTTAGTGCACTTTCGTTGCGGCCGTATTGATAAGGGGTACAGGTGCGGGGGGGCTGCGGGATCTCCCGGCGGCTCCGGGCAGACTTACCACTCTGCTCGTGTGCCCGCTCTACCGGTTTGTCCTGCTGCGGATCTCCCCGTGAGTTTGCAACACTCGCCGTGCTAGTCGTAGTCAGGGGGGAGGGTGCTTGGTCGCAGGGTCTGATAGGAACCTGCGACAATAGCGCACCTCCCAACAACGGAGAACTCACCTGTGGGATCCTCTTGCTGCCCGTCCGTCTGTACGGCTTACCGGTGTCTGCTCCGTGGGTCCGAAGATCTTGCGGCACTCTCCTGTTGTCCACTGATGTGTGTTTAGTGTCCTTGTTAATCTCCAACGCGTTTCAACCGATTTGGTCTTCCTCTGGGAGTCTTTTTTCGTTTCTGGGTGTCAACTGACCGTTTTCACGGAGTGCCGGGAAAAACGCAGGCGTGGCTGGGTGAACGCAGGGCGTGTTTGTGACGTCAAAACAGGGACTGAACAGTCTGAAGTGATCGCAAGCGCTGAGTAGGTCTGAAGCTACTCTGAAACTGCACAAAATTATTTTGTAGCCGCTGTGCGATCCTTTCGTTTACACTTCTGCTAAGCTAAAATACACTCCCAGTGGGAGGCGGCATAGCGTTTGGACGGCTGACAAAAACAGCTAGCAAGCGATCAACTCGGAATGAGCCCCAATATGCGGCACAGGAGTAACTGGAATGACTGATGGACAGGACACTACCACTGGTCTGATGCAGCACAACACAACAACACTGTAAGGGCCTTGTAGTTGTTGTTATAATTATTATACGGCAGCAGTGGACATATAGCAGCAGCGTATATCGTCACTGGAATGACTGAACAGGACACAGCCACTGGTCTGATACAGCACAACACAACAACACTGTAACGGACTTGTGGTTGTTGTTATAATTATTATACGGCAGCAGTGGACACTGGCTTTTATGGACTGCATCGGCTGCAGCCCATAGAAGCCGGCTAGGGCTGATGAATACAGGGAGTTGAGCCAGCTGTCTGCCTATCACAGCCCAGTCTGGCAGACCCGGATGGAGGAAACACCTCCCAATGGGACTGTCTGTAGTGTCTGTGGCTGACAGGACTTCCAATATGAAGTCACTGACAGTCACATACCCTCCAACTCTACCTTTTCAATAGGTACAGTACCTTTTTTTTTATGGTCTGTACCGATTTTTGTCTCTTTAAACTTCCATTGAAAGTATAGGAAAAGTGGTGTGGCCAAGCCCCCTTTACCCGTGGCCACGCCTCCTCTTCCAATTTGTACCGATTTTTATGTGTAAAATGTTGGAGGGTATGCAGTCACAGTGAAGCCAGTGCAGTCTCACGGACTGCATCTGGCTTCACTGACAGTTAGCTGGGTGGCGGATTTTAGTTGGGGGGGTCTGCTCTCCTGTAGTCCATAATTAAAAACCGACACTGAAACCCACCCAACTCTAAATCTCTCTGCACATGATACATCTGCAGTGCAATGTGCTTTTTTGGTTTGCTAACAAACCTGAATAACCCCCTAAACGCAAACCTGCATAACTCCCTGAGTACCACAAAGAGTGCCTGATTTACAGCCACACGCAAAGAGGTGACATCTGCAGTTTTTCGCACTGCACATGCATTCCAGATCTGTAGGCTTTTCAGAGGAGTGTTAAAGTCAGTCAGATCTTCACTAGTGGCTAAAAGGCTGTAACTTTGTGGCAATGAGATGTTCTCACTTAAGGGGGGTACACACGGAGAGATCCGTGCTTTATTTCTAAACAATCTGACTAGATTGCTTAGAAATTAAGCACTGATCTCTCTGTGTGTATGCCCCATAGCGATGTGCGGCCCCATGTATCGCTATCGCCGGTACTAGATTAGCCTGCATGCAGGCACAATCTAGTACATCGCTCACTTCACCGCTGTGTGAAGTGAGTGTCCCCCCTCCCGTCCCCCCTTTGGGTCAACACACATCGCGCTGAGTGCGATCTCGCACAGACCGCTCAGCACACATCTCTCCCCCCGAGAGATGTGTGCTGAGCGGTCTGTGCTAGATCGCTCAGCACACATCTACCCGTGTGTACGGAGCTTTAGCATCAGATTATCATAGGTATGTAGATTAAAAGAATTGCAATTAAAATTATCACTGTACTGAATGAGTGAGTGTGACTGAATGTATGTCTCCATTCTACATGAAAAAAAAATCTACTGTATATAAAGGACCTTTTTCAGCATGAATTACAGTTTTTCTAAAAAAGCAAAACTGCAACTGATGACAATCGACATTTGCATGCTGGGGGCCGCCCAACATGCTAATTGCCACCAGCGATGTGATCGCAAATCAATTGCGACTGTTTCGCTGTCCACGCAATTTAAGGGTAGCCCCCTGCCTGTGCAGCCTAGCTGCATAGGCAGGCTCTCCGCCGACATTTTTTTCATCGAAGTGGCTGAGTATGACATCACACAGCCGCCCTGATAACGCTCCAGGCACGCCTGCATTTTCCAAAAACCCACCTCGAACGATGCGACGCTGCACACCCAATGCCCGCCACAGTCAATCATTGCGGTCAAAGGCATAACTACCATAGGTGCAGGCAGTGCAGCTGCTATGGGGCCCAGAGCTGAGAGAGGCCCACCTTCCCTGTCAAAGTTACATGTGTTATATAAATTTTTCGCCATTGGGTGGTACGTAGGAGTCCTTTCAAACTTTTTCCTTGGTGCCTGCAATATATCTAGGTATGCCCCTGGACCTGCTCATTGTAGTGTGGTATAAAATGAACTGGAGGGCATTATAATGTTATATAATATGAATCGGGGCACTGTAATAGTGATAGTACCTAGTCAGATTGTGGTGGTAGGGGATTCTGTTATCAGGAAGACAGGGAAATCTGCTACCAGGACCGTGATCGCCGTACGGTCTGTTGTCTCCCGGGTGCTCGGATTCGGCACATCGCAGACCGGGTAGACAGATTGTTGGGAGGGGCTGGTAAAGCTCAAGCAGTCTTGGTGCATGTCTGCACCAACGACAAAGTTAGTGGTAGGTGGGATGTCCTTAAGAAAGACTATAGGGAATTAGGCAAGGACATCTAGGGTAATATTCTTCAAAATATTACCAGTGCCACATGCTAGAACAGGGAGACAGAGGGAGATTTGGGAGGTAAATGTGTGGCTTAGAGACTGGTATAGCAAGGAGGGGTTTTTGTTCTTGGAACACTGGGCAGACTTCTCAGTCAGGCGCCATCTTTTTTGTCACAATGGATTGCACCTGAATGAGGAGGGGGCTGCGGTGCTGGGGGGCAGGATGGTTAGAAGTTTGGAGGAGCTTTTAAACTAGGAACCTGGGGAAGGGTTTAGCTAGGAGCTACGGGTAAAACAGTGAGAACAGTAAGGATGGGGGTAGTGAACAAAATGGGGGGGGGGCAAAGGGGGGAGGGAAATATCATCCGGCAAGGGTAATTGCAGGGGACTTGACACAGGAATAACTGACAATTGTATTGCCCATGGTATTCCCAAATTATTAACTTACAAAGATTATGGTTCAACAGTACGGTATATAGAAAATGATGTCCGTAGCATAAGGGAAAATACCTACATCAAGGTGGGGAGTTAGAAAGACCTAATAGGTAAAATAGGGATATTAGTAAAAAGGCTGCATTAAGCATGATGGAGGTGCTAAGGGAGGGAGGAGAATAACAGTCGTTAAGAGTAATTCTAGAAAGTCACTTGTAAATAATAAGATACCATTAAAACAAACGGGCAAGGGAAATAATAAGCTAAAATGGGGGAATTGGAATGGCTTGTATCAAAAAAATTAATATGATATTATAGGTATTACGGAAACACAGTGGGACGACTCCCACGACTGGGTTGCAAATTTGGAGGGATATTCACTTTTCAGGAGCGATAGGGCTACCAAAAGTGGAGTAGGGATATGTCTCTATGTTAATCCATCTGTAAAACCAAACTTAATTGATATTATTTACGAGAGGACTGGAGATAACGTGGAATCACTATGGGTTGTGTTCACAAGTGGGGGCATTGAAGCAAAAAAAATAGTCATTGGCACATGCTACAAACAACCGGATATTAGCATACATGAGGAGGAACAACTCTTGCAGCAAATTGAAAAAGCTGCAGGAATGGGGGACATCCTAGTGATAGGGGATTTGAATTATCCTGATATAAATTGGAGTAACGATTCATGTGTAAAAGCTAGGAGCAGCAGGTTTCTAAACACATGTAAGGATCAATACTTGTCTCAATTAGTCGAGGACCCAACAAGAGTAATAATATTCTGGACCTAGTTATTACCAATAATGTGGACATTGTATCAAACATTACAGTTGGGGAGACCTTGTGAAACAGTGATCACTATATGATCACATTCGACATCAGTTTCAAGAAACATAGCTATAAGGGATCAACCAAAACATTAAACTTAAGAAAAGCTAACTTCAATATGCTGAGACAGGCACTAAACGACATTGACTGGGAAGTTTTGTTTCATGGTAAGGACACATCGGAAATGTGGGTTGCTTTAAAAGGGTTGCTTGATAGTAATATTCACAAATTCATTCCCATGGGCAGTAAACGCAGGAATACTAAACACAAACCAATGTGGCTTAATAAGGAGGTCAAAAATGAAATGGCTAAAAAGTGGCGTGCTTTCAAAGATTTAAATAAATTGAAGGGGAGAAGTCATTCCAGTATTACAAGGAATGCAATAAAAGATGCAAAAAAGTAATAAGAGCAGCTAAAATTGTAAACGGAAGGCAAATCGCTATAGAGTAAAGCCAATCCTAAAAAGTTTTATAAATACATAAACAGTAAATGATTAAAAAAGGAGAATGGCCCATTAAAAGATGAACTGGGAGCCTTGATAAACAATGACAAAATAAAAGCGGATATACTGAACAATTTTTTTTTCATCAATATTCACCAGGGAGGATCAGAAGGTGATAGTAGTGAATAACAACAGTGAAGGTAATGATTCTTTGCTAGATGCTTGTTTAAGTGAGGAAGTAGTCATGGAGAGGCTAAGCAGCATAAAGATTAATAAATCACTGGGCCCAGATGGTTTTCACCGGAGAGTTATTATGGAGCTTTGGGCACAGCTAGCATGACCCTTATACTTGATTTTCCATACTTCAATTAGATCAGGCATGGTACCGAGGGATTGGCGTATAGCTGTGGTAGTGACATTATTTAAAAAGGGATCTAAAAACCATCCTGGGAACTATAGACCAGTTAGAATAACCTCTATAGTGGGTAAAATATTGGAAGGAATTTTGAGGGATAGCATAGAGGATTATCTGCAGAAAACTAAGTTTATTAACAAGTGTCAGCATGGATTTGTGAGGGACAGATTCCGTCCAACTAACTTAATAAGCTTCTACGAGGAAGTGAGCGATAATCTTGACCAGGGCAAAGCAGTGGATTTGGTCTTTTTAGATTTTGCAAAAGCCTTTGATACAGAGCCTCACAGGAGACTGATCATCAAATTAAGGGAACTTGGCCTAGGAAAAACTATTTGTACATGGATAGGTAATTGGCTGGATAACAGGGTAAAACGAGTAGTGGTCAATGGGAAGTTCTCAAACTGGGCACCAGTAGTCAGCGGAATACCACAAGGGTCCATACTTGGGCCTCTATTGTTCAATATATTTATTAATGATCTAGGAATGGGCCTGGGAAGCACAGTGACAATCTTTGCAGATGATACTAAACTGTGTAAGGTAATTATTTCAGAAATCGATGTGGAGTCTCTACAGAATGATTTACTTAAACTTGGAACCTGGGCATCTAAATGGAGAATGAGGTTCAATATTGAAAAATGCAAAGTTATGCACTTTGGGATTAAAAACAAATTTGCATCCTACACACTTAATGAGGAAAATATAGGGGTAACAGTAGTGGAAAAAGATTTTGGGGTGCTCATAACTAATAGACTTAATAACAGTACACAATGTCAAAATGCAGCAAAGAAGGCAAGTAAAGTCCTTGCGTGCATAAAACAGAGTATTGAGACAAGGGACGAGGATGTAATCCTGCCTCTGTATAAATCATTGGTACGTCTGCACCTGGAATATTGTGTTACATTTTGGGCACCATATTATAAAAAAAGATATCGGGGAGCTCGAAAGAGTTCAAAGGTGAGCTACTAAACTAATTAAAGGGTTAAAGACACTGGAGTATGAGGAAAGGCTTACTAGGTTAAATATGTATTCCCTGGAAAAGAGGAGACTGAGAGGTGACATTATTAATATCTTCAAGTATGTAAAGGGTCAATACAGAGAGTTAGCAGGGGATTTGTTTATGAATAGAACTCTGTATAGGACACGTGGGCACTCATTGAGGCTAGAGGAGAGAAAATTCCATACAAAACATAGGAAAGGGTTCTTCACCGTAAGGGCAATAAGGATTTGGAACTCCCTGCTGGAGAAGGTAATAATGGAGGACTCTATAAATGCATTTAAAAATGGATAGGACAGTTTTCTAGCTGAAAAAAGTATCCAAGGCTATAGCATTTAATATATTGACATTAAGTATATGGGAGTGATACGAAATATAGTTGTCAATTGGTACGAAACCATTACTTCAGCTGGTGCATTATAATGTGCACTCCTTAATACAGAATACAGGTTGAACCCGATGGGTATTTTGCCTCTTTTCAACCTCATTAACTACATTACTATGTTACTATGTAATGAGGCACATTATGAACGAGGAGCACTATATATTATAATGTGAATTGGGAATACTGTGCGGCATAAAATGTACTGGCAGCTCTGAAATGTGACATAGGGTAAACTTAAGCACTCCTGCGATTCATAAAAGAACCTAGGGCACTACTATGCCGCATAACATTAAATTAGGCTCTACTATGGTTCAGAAAATGATCTAGGGCACTATTATAGGGCATAAAATTAACAACTGCGGCAGAGAAATGTCTCTCTAGAAGCATTGGGACGGGGGGCGCTTCAAAATATTGCTATGGGCCCCATAAAGTTTTGGCTACGCCCCTGATTGTGGTCGCATACTTCCGGGGTGCGACTGCAATATGACAGCTTGTGCACTTGCATTATGGCCAATGCACATGCGCAGTACTGCACGGGTCGGAAGAATGCAAACGCAATGCATCTCCGACTCATGCTGAATGAGGGCCCATGTCCATAGAGGATAGGCATATAGATGATTTCCTGTCATGCATGTCAAATCGTAATAGAGGTAGAGGGGTGGTTCTGACTCAGTGATGTGCATTTTGCATAAGAAAGCTTCAACCAGTGGAGAAAAAGTATGCCATTTCGCTTTGAAGATAGATTTTGAGGAAGAGTGGATTACTGATATTAAGAATCTGGAATTAATCAAGACAGCAATTGGTATTTGTTGAATTTTCAGCAATTCATTTTGGCTCAGTTTCTGTACAAAGCTGAATTTGCGCATAACAACTAGAGATGAGCGGGTTCGGTTCCTCGAGATCCGAACCCCCCTAAACTTCACCCATTTTACACTGTTCCGAGGCAGCCTCGGATCTTCCCGCCTTACTCGGTTAACACGAACACGCCCAAACGTCATCATCCCGCTGTCGTATTCTCGCGCGATTCGTATTGCATATAAAGAGCCGCGCGTCACCGCCATTTTCACTCGTGCATTGGAGATGATAGTGAGAGGACGTGGCTGCATTCTCTCAGTTTCTGTGTTCAGTGTGCTGCAAATATCTGTACTCAGTGTGCTGTAAATATCTGTACTCAGTGTGCTGCAAATATCTGTGCTCAGTGTGCTGCAAATATCTGTGCTCAGTGTGCTGCAAATATCTACGTTCTCTGCCTGAAAATGCTCCATATCTGTGCTGCATTGTAGTATATAGTAGGAGGACAGTGCAGAATTTTGCTGACCACCAGTATATATATAGCAGTACGGTACAGTAGTCCATTGCTCTACCTCTGTGTCGTCAAGTATACTATCCATCCATATCTGTGCTACATTGTAGTTGTGCGCAGTATATAGTAGGAGGACAGTGCAGAATTTTGCTGACCACCAGTATATATATAGCAGTACGGTACAGTAGTCCATTGCTCTACCTCTGTGTCGTCAAGTATACTATCCATCCATATCTGTGCTGCATTGTAGTTGTGCGCAGTATATAGTAGGAGGACAGTGCAGAATTTTGCTGACTACCAGTATATATATAGCAGTACGGTACAGTAGTCCATTGCTCGACCTCTGTGTTGTCAAGTATACTATCCATCCATATCTGTGCTGCATTGTAGTTGTGCGCAGTATATAGTAGGAGGACAGTGCAGAATTTTGCTGACCACCAGTATATATATAGCAGTGCGGTACAGTAGTCCATTGCGCTACTTCTGTGTCATCAAGTATACTATCCATCCATATCTGTGCTGCATTGTAGTTGTGCGCAGTATATAGTAGGAGGACAGTGCAGAATGTTGCTGACCACCAGTATATATATAGCAGTACGGTAAGTAGTCCATTGCTCTACCTCTGTGTCGTCAAGTATACTATCCATCCATATCTGTGCTGCATTGTAGTTGTGCGCAGTATATAGTAGGAGGACAGTGCAGAATTTTGCTGACCACGAGTATATATATAGCAGTACGGTACAGTAGTCCATTGCTTTACCTCTGTGTTGTCAAGTATACTATCCATCCATATCTGTGCTGCATTGTAGTTGTGCGCAGTATATAGTAAGAGGACAGTGCAGAATTTTGCTGACCACCAGTATATATATAGCAGTATGGTACAGTAGTCCATTGCTCTACCTCTGTGTCGTCAAGTATACTATCCATCCACATCTGTGCTGCGTTGTAGTTGTGCGCAGTATATAGTAGGAGGACAGTGCAGAATTTTGCTGACCACCAGTATATATATAGCAGTACGGTAAGTAGTCCATTGCTCTACCTCTGTGTCGTCAAGTATACTATCCATCCACATCTGTGCTGCATTGTAGTTGTGCACAGTATATAGTAGGAGGACAGTGCAGAATTTTGCTGACCACCAGTATATATATATATATATATATATATATATATATATATAGCAGTACGGTAAGTAGTCCATTGCTCTACCTCTGTGTCGTCAAGTATACTATCCATCCATATCTGTGCTGCATTGTAGTTGTGCGCAGTATATAGTAGGACAGTGCAGAATTTTGCTGACCACCAGTATATATATAGCAGTACGATAAGTAGTCCATTGCTCTACCTCTGTGTCGTCAAGTATACTATCCATCCATATCTGTGCTGCATTGTAGTTGTGCGCAGTATATAGTAGGAGGACAGTGCAGAATTTTGCTGACCACGAGTATATATATAGCAGTACGGTACAGTAGTCCATTGCTTTACCTCTGTGTTGTCAAGTATACTATCCATCCATATCTGTGCTGCATTGTAGTTGTGCGCAGTATATAGTAAGAGGACAGTGCAGAATTTTGCTGACCACCAGTATATATATAGCAGTATGGTACAGTAGTCCATTGCTCTACCTCTGTGTCGTCAAGTATACTATCCATCCACATCTGTGCTGCATTGTAGTTGTGCGCAGTATATAGTAGGAGGACAGTGCAGAATTTTGCTGACCACCAGTATATATATAGCAGTACGGTAAGTAGTCCATTGCTCTACCTCTGTGTCGTCAAGTATACTATCCATCCACATCTGTGCTGCATTGTAGTTGTGCACAGTATATAGTAGGAGGACAGTGCAGAATTTTGCTGACCACCAGTATATATATATATATATATATATATATATAGCAGTACGGTAAGTAGTCCATTGCTCTACCTCTGTGTCGTCAAGTATACTATCCATCCATATCTGTGCTGCATTGTAGTTGTGCGCAGTATATAGTAGGACAGTGCAGAATTTTGCTGACCACCAGTATATATATAGCAGTACGATAAGTAGTCCATTGCTCTACCTCTGTGTCGTCAAGTATACTATCCATCCATATCTGTGCTGCATTGTAGTTGTGCGCAGTATATAGTAGGAGGACAGTGCAGAATTTTGCTGACCACCAGTATATATATAGCAGTACGGTACAGTAGTCCATTGCTCTACCTCTGTGTTGTCAAGTATACTATCCATCCACATCTGTGCTGAATTGTAGTTGTGCGCAGTATATAGTAGGAGGTCAGTGCAGAATTTTACTGACCATCAGTATATATATAGCAGTACGGTACAGTAGTCCATTGCTCTACCTCTGTGTCGTCAAGTATACTACCCATCCACACCTGTGCTGCATTGTAGTTGTGCGCAGTTTATAGTAGGAGGACAGTGCAGAATTTTGCTGACCACCAGTATATATATATATATATATATATATATAGCAGTACGGTACAGTAGGCCATTGCTATTGATATATTACTGGCATATAATTCCACACATTAAAAAATGGAGAACAAAAATGTGGAGGGTAAAATAAGGAAAGATCAAGATCCACATCTGTGCTGCATTGTGGTTGTGCGCAGTATATAGTAGGAGGACAGTGCAGAATTTTGCTGACCACCAGTATATATATATATATATATATATATATATATAGCAGTACGGTACAGTAGGCCATTGCTATTGATATATTACTGGCATATAATTCCACACATTAAAAAATGGAGAACAAAAATGTGGAGGGTAAAATAAGGAAAGATCAAGATCCACATCTGTGCTGCATTGTGGTTGTGCGCAGTATATAGTAGGAGGACAGTGCAGAATTTTGCTGACCACCAGTATATATATATATATATATATATATATAGCAGCACGGTACAGTAGGCCATTGCTATTGATATATTACTGGCATATAATTCCACACATTAAAAAATGGAGAACAAAAATGTGGAGGGTAAAATAAGGAAAGATCAAGATCCACTTCCACCTTGTGCTGAAGCTGCTGCCACTAGTCATGGCCAAGACAATGAAATGCCATCAACGTCGTCGGCCAAGGCCAATGCCCAATGTCATAGTAGAGAGCATGTAAAATCCAAAAAACAAAAGTTCAGTAAAATGACCCAAAAACTAAAATTAAAAGCGTCTGATGAGAAGCGTAAACTTGCCAATATGCCATTTATGACACGGAGTGGCAAGGAACGGCTGAGGCCCTGGCCTATGTTCATGGCTAGTGGTTCAGCTTCACATGAGGATGGAAGCACTCATCCTCCCGCTAGAAAAATGAAAAGACTTAAGCTGGCAAAAGCACAGCAAAGAACTGTACGTTCTTCTAAATCACAAATCCCCAAGGAGAGTCCAATTGTGTCGGTTGCGATGCCTGACCTTCCCAATACTGGACGGGAAGAGGTGGCGCCTTCCACCATTTGCACGCCCCCTGCAAGTGCTGGAAGGAGCACCCACAGTCCAGTTCCTGATAGTCAAATTGAAGATGTCACTGTTGAAGTACACCAGGATGAGGATATGGGTGTTGCTGGCGCTGAGGAGGAAATTGACAAGGAGGATTCTGATGGTGAGGTGGTTTGTTTAAGTCAGGCACCCGGGGAGACACCTGTTGTCCGTGGGACGAATATGGCCATTGACATGCCTGGTCAAATTACAAAAAAAATCAGAGGGGAAGTCGGAAGACCACTTGTACTACTTCCAGTAAGCAATTGACTGTCCAACAGTCCTTTGCGAGGAAGATGAAATATCACAGCAGTCATCCTGCTGCAAAGCGGATAACTCCTCAGGTCTTGGCAGCTGCGGTGGTGTTAAACGTGTGTCCGGTATCCACCGTTAATTCACAGGGAATTAGAGAATTGATTGAGGTACTGTGTCCCCGGTACCAAATACCATCTAGGTTCCATTTATCTAGGCAGGCGATACCGAGAATGTACACAGACCTCAGAAAAAGAGTCACCAGTGTCCTAAAAAATGCAGTTGTACCCAATGTCCACTTAACCACGGACATGTGGACAAGTGGAGCAGGGCAGACTCAGTACTGTATGACTGTGACAGCCCACTGGGTAGATGTATTGCCTCCCGCATCAAGAACAGCAGCGGCGGCACTAGTAGCAGCATCTCGCAAACGCCAACTCGTTCCTAGGCAGGCTACGCTTTGTATCACCGCTTTCCATAAGAGGCACACAGCTGACAACCTCTTACGGAAACTGAGGAACATCATCGCAGAATGGCTTACCCCAATTGAACTCTCCTGGGGATTTGTGACATCGGACAACGCCACCAATATTGTGCGTGCATTACATGTGGGCAAATTCCAGCACGTCCCATGTTTTGCACATACATTGAATTTGGTGGTGCTGAATTTTTAAAAAAACTACAGGGGCGTGCAAGAGATGCTGTCGGTGGCCCGAAGAATTGCGGGCCACTTTCGGCATTCAGCCACCGCGTGCCGAAGACTGGAGCACCAGCAAACACTCCTGAACCTGCCCCGCCATCATCTGAAGCAAGAGGTGGTAACGAGGTGGAATTCAAGCCTCTATATGCTTCAGAGGATGGAGGAGCAGCAAAAGGCCATTCAAGCCTATACATCTGCCTACGATATAGGCAGGGAGAATGCACCTGACTCAAGCACAGTGGAGAATGATTTCAATGTTGTGCAAGGTTCTGCAACCCTTTGAACTTGCCACACGTGAAGTCAGTTCAGACATTGACAGCCTGAGTCAGGTCATTCCCCTCATCAGGCTTTTGCAGAAGAAGCTGGAGAGATTGAAGGAGGAGCTAATATGGAGCGATTCCGCTAGGCATGTGGGACTTGTGGATGGAGCCCTTCATTCGCTTAACCAGGATTCATGGGTGGTCAATCTGTTGAAATCAGAACACTACATTTTGGCCACCGTGCTCGATCCTAGGTTTAAAGCCTACGTTGTATCTCTCTTTCCGGCAGACACAAGTCTGCAGAGGTGCAAAGACCTGCTGGTGAGACACTTGTCAAGTCAAGCGGAACGTGACCTATCAACAGCTCCTCCTTCACATTCTCCCGCAACTGGGGCTGCGAGGAAAAGGCTAAGAATTCCGAGCCCACCCGCTGGCGGTGATGCAGGGCAGTCTGGAGCGAGTGCTGACATCTGGTCTGGACTGAAGGACCTGCCAACGATTACTGACATGTTGTCTACTGTCACTGCATATGATTCTGTCACCATTGAAAGAATGGTGGAGGATTATATGAGTGACCGCATCCAAGTAGGCACGTCAGACAGTCCGTACGTATACTGGCAGGAAAAAGGCAATTTGGAGGCCCTTGCACAAACTGGCTTTATTTTACCTAAGTTGCCCCCCCCCTCCAGTGTGTACTCCGAAAGAGTGTTTAGTGCAGCCGCTCACCTTGTCAGCAATCGGTGTACGAGGTTACTCCCAGAAAATGTGGAGAAGATGATGTTCATCAAAATGAATTATAATCAATTCCTCCGTGGAGACATTCACCAGCAATTATAATAATAATAATAATAATTTTTATTTATATAGCGCTCTTTCTCCAACAGGACTCAAGGCGCTTTACAGACATCAAAAACAATGCACATAATACAGAGGATTTGAGTAATACAACAATAGACAAGCAACACAGACATAAAAGAAAACCTTAAGCCCACAGAAAGCATAACGCAGGATTGGTGCAGGCATTTTGGGTAATAACTTCCAAGGGTTGTGTATTCCACCCTTATAGGTACCAAGTGCAGCAGCCGTCTTGGGCGCTAAGCGTAGGATTACCCAGGGTGGAATAGTCCACCCCTAGAAGAGATGACACAAAATGGGGGTGATTTCAGAGTCCTACAGTTTAGAGTAGGGTTCCAACAAAACCACAAGGTCCATGTATTTTTCATCCCATCCACAAGTGTACCATATGGGGCAGCCATGTTGGGCGCACTTTGAAGGTTACACTGTGGGAGGTGAGCCATACAAGGGCCAAGTTCATATATGGGAAAACTGATGCTTATGTAGTAGTATGATGTACCCTGCATGTAGGGCACAATGGCAAAGTGTGCAATCAGTGGAGGTAAACATTACAGGAAAAACACATGGTGGGGTGAAGCGAGCAATGGAAAGAAAAAAAAACATAATAGCAGGTAACTAGTGGCAGAAGTAGGAGTGGGATAACATTTTGATCAGATCTTAGTTCGGGTGGGTAGGAGAATGAGGGGGGGCATACTCAGACGCAATGGGGATGTCCCTGCTGATCCTGGTCCTGGTGCTCTGCCCCCACAGTTCCCTGTTCATCTTGATGGTTAGGCCCAGGGGCAGACTTGATGTTCTCAGTCAGAGAGGTGGTAAGCCTGGTCTTGGTGTTCTCATGTTTGAGGCGAGGAGAGGCCACATAAAGTTCCAGAGTTTTTAGGTTGTAATGCAGTCCTTCTGTTAATTTGTAAGTTTGTTTGACTTCTGTTTTCCTTCGGTTTAACACAGGTATAACACTGCTATTGATATTAGCTGCCACTTAATAACTAGCCACTTTATACACTAGCCACTGCAACGTCCTTATAGGCCTGACGTCCTATACTATACTGGTTAAGTAAGTCTACAAACACATGCTCTTTGTGATTAAAACCCCCTCCCCCACACAGCAACCCTCCTCCAAAAGGTGATAATCAACCACCAAATGTGAAATCTAAGCCCCAGTCAATCACAAAGTTTTTGCTGACTACAGATATTAATCCACTTAACAATTTACCAAATATATCTTTTTAGCAATAAACACACAGTGATCAGCTCTCTGCTGTAGTTACCAAATATATCTTTTTAGCAATAAACACACAATTGCCTCCAGAAAGTACACAGGGACCTGAGATGGTGGATTCCAGTGGGGACGAATTAATAATCTGTGAGGAGGGGGATGTACACAGTGAAAGGGGTGAGGAATCGGACGATGAGGAGGAGGTGGACATCTTGCCTCTGTAGAGCCAGTTTGTGCAAGGAGACATTGATTGCATCTTTTTTGGTGGGGCCCAAACCAACCAGTCATTTCAGTCACAGTCGTGTGGCAGACCCTGTCACTGAAATGATTGGTTTGTTAAAGTGTGCATGTCCTGTTTATACAACATATGGGTGGGTGGGAGTTTCCAAGGACAATTCCATCTTGCACCTCTTTTTTCTTTAATTTATCTTTGCATCATGTGATGTTTGGGGCCAATTTTTTAAGTGCCATCCTGTCTGACACTGCAGTGTCACCCCTAGATGGGCCAGGTGTTTGTGCCAGCCACTTGGGTCGCTTAGCTTAGTCATCCAGCGACCTCGGTGCAAATTTTAGGACTAAAAATAATACTGTGAGGTGTGAGGTGTTCAGAATAGACTGGAAATGAGTGGAAATTATGGTTATTGAGGTTAATAATACTATGGGATCAAAATGACACCCAAATTCTATGATTTAAGCTGTTTTTGAGGGTTTTTTTTTTTTTAAACACCCGAATCCAAAACACACCCGAATCCGACAAAAAAAATTTCAGGGAGGTTTTGCCAAAACGCGGCCGAATCCAAAACACGGCCGCGGAACCGAATCCAAAACCAAAACACAAAACCCGAAAAATTTCCGGTGCACATCACTAACTAAGACCCAGCTGCCGGGTTTTCGCAGGGTTTTTTTCGCACCCGCCGCCACTAATAACAACTTGTTGTGATCTCTTGTTGTCACCTTTCTGCTGACGCAGGTCTGTTACAGACTAGGGGGCAGATGTATTAAGCCTGCAGAAGTGATAAAGCAGTGATAAGCGCAAGGTGGTAATGCACCAGCCAATCATCTCCTAACTGTAAATTTACATATTGGAGCTGATTGGCTGGTGTGTTATCACCTTGCACTTATCACTGCTTTATCACTTCTCCAGGCTTAATACATCTGCCCCTAGAAACTCTATGCAGAACTTTCAAAGAGGGGGAAATTTATCACTGCTTGGAGAAAGATAAGATACTAACCAATCAGCTTCTGTCATTTTACAGGCTGTGGGGCAGATGTATTAACCCGGAGAAAGCATAAGGAAGTGATAAACCAGTGATAAATGCAAGGTGATAAACTCACCAGCCAATCACCTCCAATATGTAAATTAACAATTAGGAGCTGATTGGCTGGTGCATTTATCACCTTGCGCATATCACTGATTTATCACTTCCTTATGCCTTTTCGAGGTTAATACATCTGCCCTTGTGTTTGAAAAATGACAGGTGCTGATTGATTGGCACTTTGGAACTGATTCAGGTTGGATCGCAGTACGCGATCCAACCACAAAAACTTCAAAGAGGATGCAGGCGCATGCGCAGGGTCCGTCCTGCGCATGTACCCGCATTTTCTGCGGTGCCCCGCAGATAATGCGATCGCATCTGCCTGTCAATCAGGCAGAGGCGTTCGCGGGCTGGGGGGGGGGGGTCGGTAAAGCTCCATTTCCAAGGTGGAGATGGAGTGTTGCGGGAGCGATGACGGTGAAACAGGGGCGGGGCCAGGCAAACAGTGGGTGTGACGAGGGCATGGGGGGTCATTCTTACCCGATCGCATGCTGCAGTTTATCGCAGCGCAGCGATCGGGTCAGAACTGCGCATGAGCTGGCGCCGCAGTGCGCCGGTGCATGCCAGATGGCCGAAGGACGTCGCTGAGCTACGATCGCCTCTGTCTGATTGACAGGCATAGGCGGTCGCTGGGCTGGGGGAGGGGGGCGCAGTCCGGCCAATGCAGGCGTGACATCACATGCAGCCGCTGCGGGGCGGAGAGCGATGAGTAGCTCCCGGCCAGCATGCTAAAGCTGCGCTGGGCAGGAGCTACTCCTAAAGTGCAAAAGCGCTTTTGAATTTCTGCGGGGGGGGGGGGGATGTGGGCCCCCACATGTCTATTGTCATGATCGTAGCCCTGTAAAAATTTTGCAGGGTTACGATCAACTCGGAATGACCCCCATGATCGGGGCTGCTGCGTGATGTCAAATGCAGCCGCTGCGATCACTAAAATGACCGTGGGCCTCCTGCGACCACTAAAATGCGCCGGCAGGAAGCTACGCCATTTTTAGCGATCACTCTGAAATTAAGGTGCGACAACAATTTCAGCGTGGTAAAGGGGGTCGGCTGTTAGCATGCTGGGCGGCCTTCCCTGCAATGAGCGGCCCCCAGCATGTGATCCAAAGGATTGTAAATTATGCTACTTACCAGAATTTGCAATCCTTACTGAATCAGGTCCATTATCTCCCTTCATTTTATCTCCCTCCAAGCTTTGCTACATCTCCCTTTCAGTCTTAGAGACATACATGGCCCAAGCTGGCAAGAAAAGAAAAAAACAATTATTGTCAGTGGTTAAAGAGGGCCAGAACAGGGCGGTACTGCGTTCCGTCACCTCTACTTAAAGGCGGAACCAGTTCCGCCTCCGTCTGGCCTCTAGCATCTGGCCTCTAGCATCTGGTCCTGGCTTCAGTGCACTTTTTAGCTAGCAGCAGCTGCCAGCCAATCCTGGATCATAGGTGGGCCAGATGCCAATTAAAAGACAGCAAGGCTTGTTTTTAAAACTGCATGAGCCAATCACGGCTCACGCACCGCCAGCCAATGAGAAGCTGCCAAGTGGCAGCTTCTCATTGGCTGGCGGTCCGCCAGCCGTGATTGGTGCGCAGATTCAAAGAGCGGACTCTTCTTCTGATCAGCAGCGCAAGTCCACAGAAATGGCTGGCAGCCACTGACAACTTAAACTAAACTGCAGCTGTGACCCAGCCGATGCCCCCTGTTCCTCCTCCGTCCCACTCCCAGAGAGACTGTATCTCATGGAAGTGCCACGAGCAGGAGGTGATATAGTGTGGGGGGGGGGGGGGGGGGGGTGATGCATAGGAAATGATATGGGGGAGTAAGGCAGAGGAGGTGATATGGGGGAGTGAGGCAGAGGAGGTGATATGGGGGACTGTGGCATAGGAGGTGATATGGGGGAGTGAGGCAGAGGAGGTGATATGGGGGACTGTGGCATAGGAGGTGATATGGGGGAGTGAGGCAGAGGACGTGAGATGGGGGAGTGAGGCACAGGAGTGAGAGGTGCAGGGGTTAAAATAGAAGCAGAGGCTGAAGTGGTAGCAGGGAGTGAGAGGAGCAGGGGTGAGATGGAGTGAGGCACAGGGAGTGAGATGGGTAAGTGAGGCACAGGGGTGAGATAGGGGAATGAGAGGAGCAGGGGGTGAGGTAGGGGAGTGAGAGGTGCATGGGTTAGATAGAAGCAGAGGCTGAAGAGGTAGCAGGGAGGGAGAGGTGTAGGGAGTAAGTAAAGGAGAAAAAGATGCAGGAGATCAGACGCAAAGCAGAGTATATAGGGAGTGAGAGGGTTACCTATGGTGAAGATATGGACACATGAGGAAAGTGACAGACAAAGGAAACAGAAGGGACACATGGAAGACAAGAGAGGTGAGCAAAGGTTGTTCAACATATCCTGCTACATTGCGAACCACATCTAAAATTGTGTGCGTGGGGGAAGAACTGCTGTGGGCATTGTGTATGTAAGTGGCACTGCTACTGTGGGCAGTGTGTGTGTGTGTGTGTGTGTGTGTGTGTGTGTGTGTGTGTGTGTGTGTGTGTATGTGTGTGTGTGTGTGTGTGTGTGTGTAGGCAGCACTGCTATTGTGGGCAATGTGTGTGTAAGCGGCATTGCTACTGTGGGCATTGTGTGTGTAAAGGGCACTAATATGTGGGGCAATGTGAATACGACTGTGCTACTATGAGGCGTTATTTTGAATTGGGGGCAGTGCCAGATTAAGGTACACATGGGCCTGGAGCTGAAATTTATGATGGGCCTATTATGTGCCGCCACAGGAGTTGTGATGAATTCCGTGGGGTGTGACTAATGTAGTGGCTTCCCTACATTGTGAATAGATGCCATGAACATGCCACTCACCCATTCCCTATATTGATACATCGGGCAGTATCGCATCCCCCATAGAAACCTACGTGGGATTCGACTGCCGGTGGCAATGGAGGGACAGCAGCAGGTATCGGTCCCTTCTTCATACATTGCAGGGATACAAAGTATCTGCAGCTAACTCCTGAAAATACCCGCAAATACTGTTTAATAAATGGTCCGCATAGAGAATGGCAGCAGGAACATAGAGAGAGTGGCAGCAGGGACATAGGGGGTATATCAGACCTGATTGTAGCAGCAACTTTGTTAGCAGTTGAGCAAAACCATGTGCACTGCAGGGGGGGGCAAATATAACATTTGCAGGGAGAGTTACATTTGGGTGGGTTATTTTCTTTCTGTGCAGGATAAATACTGGCTGCTTTATTTTTACACGGCAATTTAGATTTCAGTTTAAACACACCCAACCCAAATCTAACTCTCTCTGCACGCTATATCTGCTCCACCTGCAGTGCACATAGTTTTGCCCAACTGCTAACAAATTTGTTGCTATGATCAGGTCTGAATTACCCCCATAGATAGAGAGAGTGGCAGCAGGGACATAGAGAGAGAGTGGCATCAGGGACATAGTGGCAAAAAGGGACATTGAGAGAGCGAGAGTGGCAGCAGGGACACAGAGAGAGAGAGAGAGTGCCATCAGGGACATAGAGAGAGTGGCATCAGGGATATAGAGAGAGTGGCAGCAGGGACAGAGAGAGAGAGAGAGAGGCAGCAGGGACAGAGAGTGAGTGGCTGCAGGGACAGAGAGAGAGAGAGTGGCAGCAGGGACAGAGAGAGAGAGTGGCAGCAGGGACATAACTAGAGAGATTGGCAGCAGGGACAGAGAGAGAAAGAGAGAGTGGCAGCAGGGACATAGAGAGAGTGGCAGCAGGGACAGAGCGTGAGTGAGAGTGGCAGCAGGGACAGAGAGAGAGTGGCAGCAGGGGCAGAGAGAGAGTGGCAGCAGGGGCAGAGAGAGAGAGGCAGCAGGGACAGAGAGTGAGAGAGTGGCTGCAGGGACAGAGAGAGAGAGTGGCTGCAGGGACAGAGAGAGAGTGGCAGCAGGGATAGAGAGAGAGTGGCAGCAGGGACATAGCTAGAGAGATTGGTAGCAGGGACAGAGAGAGAGTGGCAGCAGGGACATAGAGAGAGTGGCAGCAGGGGCAGAGAGAGAGCGTGAGTGGCAGCAGGAACAGAGCGTGAGTGGCAGCAGGGGCAGAGAGAGAGTGAGAGTGGCAGCAGGGACAGAGAGTGAGTGGCAGCAGGGATAGAGAGAGTGGTAGCAGGGACAGAGAGAGAGAGAGTGGCAGCAGGGCCATAGCTAGAGAGATTGGCAGCAGGGACAGAGAGAGAGAGAGTGGCAGCAGGGACATAGAGAGAGTGGCAGCAGGGGCAGAGAGAGAGTGTGAGAGTAGCAGCAGGGACAAGAGAGAGTGGCTGCAGGAACAGAGAGAGAGAGTGGCAGCAGGGACAGAGAGAGAGAGTGGCAGCAGAAGCAGAGAGAGTGGCAGCAGAAGCATAGAGAGAGAGTGGCAGCAGGGACATAGAGAGAGTGGAAGCAGGGATAGAGAGAGTGGCAGCAGGTACACAGAGATGGAGAACAACAGCACGGACAGAGAGAAACAGCAGGGACACATATAGAAAGTGGAGGCAGGGACAGAGAGTCGCAGCAATGTAAGGTGCTGCTCATTACTCAAGTCTACCAGTCACAGCTGAGCGTGGCAGACGCTGTGGAGGAGTGGGACCCGCATCAGCCTGCTTCCGTTGCACTGTGAAGAGGAGGAGCCAACAGTGAGGAAAGGGCCCTGTGCTGTGTGCTGTTGCATGGGTAAATCAGAAAACATCGCTGGCCCTGTGCCTCCACTTGCACATATGGAGTTGTCACCACGACCGCCCCAAAACAAATCTACGACCGGAATCCACAGCGTTGGCAGTGGTGCAAAGTGTTAATAAAGGGAAAAATGCATGGTGCAGGGGGGTTAATATGCTGAGCAGGTGAGGCCCCCAAACGCACCCCTTGTATCCATGTGATGCACTGCAGCCAGCCAAAGCTGTAAAAGTGTAATGGTCTGGGGGGCATGTGGGCCATGGAGCTTCCAACACGTACTGTATCAACTGGGTACATACTTCTCCAAGGGGATAGATATATATATCTATACATACACACACATTATATATATATATATATATATATACACACACACACACACACACACACACATTATTTGTATATATATATATATATATATATATATATACACACACATTATATGTATGTATATATATATATACACACACACACACACACACATTATATATATATATATATATATATACTGCAGAAGGCGGCGGCACTCAAGCAGGCTCACAACTTAGATTGAAAAAGCGGTGGTTTTATTCCGACATGTTTCGGGGAAACCCCCCGTCCTCAGGGCTGTTAAGCCCTGAGGACGGGGAGTTTCCCCGAAACATGTCGGAATAAAACCACCGCTTTTTCAATCTAAGTTGTGAGCCTGCTTGAGTGCCGCCGCCTTCTGCAGTACATATTGAGGATCAGCCTTGGTCCCCTAGGAAGGCACCGCAGCAAGAGTCTTTGTGGGTGAGTGAGTGCCGGGACTGCAGTATCCCCTATATATATATATATATATATATATATATATCTCCAAGGGGATATGTATATATATATATATATAGATATATATACACACACACAGTGCCAGATTAAGGTACACATGGGCCTGGAGCTGAAATTTATGATGGGCCTATTATGTGCCGCCACAGGAGTTGTGATGAATTCCGTGGGGTGTGACTAATGTAGTGGCTTCCCTACATTGTGAATAGATGCCATGAACATGCCACTCACCCATTCCCTATATTGATACATCGGGCAGTATCGCATCCCCCATAGAAACCTACGTGGGATTCGACTGCCGGTGGCAATGGAGGGACAGCAGCAGGTATCGGTCCCTTCTTCATACATTGCAGGGATACAAAGTATCTGCAGCTAACTCCTGAAAATACCCGCAAATACTGTTTAATAAATGGTCCGCATAGAGAATGGCAGCAGGAACATAGAGAGAGTGGCAGCAGGGACATAGGGGGTATATCAGACCTGATTGTAGCAGCAACTTTGTTAGCAGTTGAGCAAAACCATGTGCACTGCAGGGGGGGGCAAATATAACATTTGCAGGGAGAGTTACATTTGGGTGGGTTATTTTCTTTCTGTGCAGGATAAATACTGGCTGCTTTATTTTTACACGGCAATTTAGATTTCAGTTTAAACACACCCAACCCAAATCTAACTCTCTCTGCACGCTATATCTGCTCCACCTGCAGTGCACATAGTTTTGCCCAACTGCTAACAAATTTGTTGCTATGATCAGGTCTGAATTACCCCCATAGATAGAGAGAGTGGCAGCAGGGACATAGAGAGAGAGTGGCATCAGGGACATAGTGGCAAAAAGGGACATTGAGAGAGCGAGAGTGGCAGCAGGGACACAGAGAGAGAGAGAGAGTGGCATCAGGGACATAGAGAGAGTGGCATCAGGGATATAGAGAGAGTGGCAGCAGGGACAGAGAGAGAGAGAGAGAGGCAGCAGGGACAGAGAGTGAGTGGCTGCAGGGACAGAGAGAGAGAGAGTGGCAGCAGGGACAGAGAGAGAGAGTGGCAGCAGGGACATAACTAGAGAGATTGGCAGCAGGGACAGAGAGAGAAAGAGAGAGTGGCAGCAGGGACATAGAGAGAGTGGCAGCAGGGACAGAGCGTGAGTGAGAGTGGCAGCAGGGACAGAGAGAGAGTGGCAGCAGGGGCAGAGAGAGAGTGGCAGCAGGGGCAGAGAGAGAGAGGCCGCAGGGACAGAGAGTGAGAGAGTGGCTGCAGGGACATAGAGAGAGAGTGGCATCAGGGACATAGTGGCAAAAAGGGACATTGAGAGAGCGAGAGTGGCAGCAGGGACACAGAGAGAGAGAGAGAGTGGCATCAGGGACATAGAGAGAGTGGCATCAGGGATATAGAGAGAGTGGCAGCAGGGACAGAGAGAGAGAGGCAGCAGGGACAGAGAGTGAGTGGCTGCAGGGACAGAGAAAGAGAGAGTGGCAGCAGGGACAGAGAGAGAGAGTGGCAGCAGGGACATAACTAGAGAGATTGGCAGCAGGGACAGAGAGAGAAAGAGAGAGTGGCAGCAGGGACATAGAGAGAGTGGCAGCAGGGACAGAGCGTGAGTGAGAGTGGCAGCAGGGACAGAGAGAGAGTGGCAGCAGGGGCAGAGAGAGAGTGGCAGCAGGGGCAGAGAGAGAGAGGCCGCAGGGACAGAGAGTGAGAGAGTGGCTGCAGGGACAGAGAGAGAGAGAGTGGCTGCAGGGACAGAGAGAGAGAGATTGGCAGCAGGGATAGAGAGAGAGTGGCAGCAGGGACATAGCTAGAGAGATTGGTAGCAGGGACAGAGAGAGAGTGGCAGCAGGGACATAGAGAGAGTGGCAGCAGGGGCAGAGAGAGAGCGTGAGTGGCAGCAGGAACAGAGCGTGAGTGGCAGCAGGAACAGAGAGAGAGTGGCAGCAGGGGCAGAGAGAGAGTGAGAGTGGCAGCAGGGACAGAGAGTGAGTGGCAGCAGGGATAGAGAGAGTGGTAGCAGGGACAGAGAGAGAGAGAGTGGCAGCAGGGCCATAGCTAGAGAGATTGGCAGCAGGGACAGAGAGAGAGAGTGGCAGCAGGGACATAGAGAGAGTGGCAGCAGGGGCAGAGAGAGAGTGTGAGAGTAGCAGCAGGGACAAGAGAGAGTGGCTGCAGGAACAGAGAGAGAGAGTGGCAGCAGGGACAGAGAGAGAGAGTGGCAGCAGAAGCAGAGAGAGTGGCAGCAGAAGCATAGAGAGAGAGTGGCAGCAGGGACATAGAGAGAGTGGAAGCAGGGACAGAGAGAGTGGCAGCAGGTACACAGAGATGGAGAACAACAGCACGGACAGAGAGAAACAGCAGGGACACATATAGAGAGTGGAGGCAGGGACAGAGAGTCGCAGCAATGTAAGGTGCTGCTCATTACTCAAGTCTACCAGTCACAGCTGAGCATGGCAGACGCTGTGGAGGAGTGGGACCCGCATCAGCCTGCTTCCGTTGCACTGTGAAGAGGAGGAGCCAACAGTGAGGAAAGGGCCCTGTGCTGTGTGCTGTTGCATGGGTAAATCAGAAAACATCGCTGGCCCTGTGCCTCCACTTGCACATATGGAGTTGTCACCACGACCGCCCCAAAACAAATCTACGACCGGAATCCACAGCGTTGGCAGTGGTGCAAAGTGTTAATAAAGGGAAAAATGCATGGTGCAGGGGGGTTAATATGCTGAGCAGGTGAGGCCCCCAAACGCACCCCTTGTATCCATGTGATGCACTGCAGCCAGCCAAAGCTGTAAAAGTGTAATGGTCTGGGGGGCATGTGGGCCATGGAGCTTCCAACACGTACTGTATCAACTGGGTACATACTTCTCCAAGGGGATAGATATATATATCTATACATACACACACATTATATATATATATATATATATATATACATATATACACACACACACACATTATTTGTATATATATATATATATATATATATATATACACACACATTATATGTATGTATATATATATATACACACACATTATATATATATATATATATATATATCTCCAAGGGGATATGTATATATATATATATATATATATATATATACACACACACAGTGCCAGATTAAGGTACACATGGGCCTGGAGCTGAAATTTATGATGGGCCTATTATGTGCCGCCACAGGAGTTGTGATGAATTCCGTGGGGTGTGACTAATGTAGTGGCTTCCCTACATTGTGAATAGATGCCATGAACATGCCACTCACCCATTCCCTATATTGATACATCGGGCAGTATCGCATCCCCCATAGAAACCTACGTGGGATTCGACTGCCGGTGGCAATGGAGGGACAGCAGCAGGTATCGGTCCCTTCTTCATACATTGCAGGGATACAAAGTATCTGCAGCTAACTCCTGAAAATACCCGCAAATACTGTTTAATAAATGGTCCGCATAGAGAATGGCAGCAGGAACATAGAGAGAGTGGCAGCAGGGACATAGGGGGTATATCAGACCTGATTGTAGCAGCAACTTTGTTAGCAGTTGAGCAAAACCATGTGCACTGCAGGGGGGGGCAAATATAACATTTGCAGGGAGAGTTACATTTGGGTGGGTTATTTTCTTTCTGTGCAGGATAAATACTGGCTGCTTTATTTTTACACGGCAATTTAGATTTCAGTTTAAACACACCCAACCCAAATCTAACTCTCTCTGCACGCTATATCTGCTCCACCTGCAGTGCACATAGTTTTGCCCAACTGCTAACAAATTTGTTGCTATGATCAGGTCTGAATTACCCCCATAGATAGAGAGAGTGGCAGCAGGGACATAGAGAGAGAGTGGCATCAGGGACATAGTGGCAAAAAGGGACATTGAGAGAGCGAGAGTGGCAGCAGGGACTCAGAGAGAGAGAGAGAGTGGCATCAGGGACATAGAGAGAGTGGCATCAGGGATATAGAGAGAGTGGCAGCAGGGACAGAGAGAGAGAGAGAGGCAGCAGGGACAGAGAGTGAGTGGCTGCAGGGACAGAGAGAGAGAGAGTGGCAGCAGGGACAGAGAGAGAGAGTGGCAGCAGGGACATAACTAGAGAGATTGGCAGCAGGGACAGAGAGAGAAAGAGAGAGTGGCAGCAGGGACATAGAGAGAGTGGCAGCAGGGACAGAGCGTGAGTGAGAGTGGCAGCAGTGACAGAGAGAGAGTGGCAGCAGGGGCAGAGAGAGAGTGGCAGCAGGGGCAGAGAGAGAGAGGCCGCAGGGACAGAGAGTGAGAGAGTGGCTGCAGGGACAGAGAGAGAGAGAGTGGCTGCAGGGACAGAGAGAGAGAGTGGCAGCAGGGATAGAGAGAGAGTGGCAGCAGGGACATAGCTAGAGAGATTGGTAGC